>NC_052501.1:65553782-65623970 GCF_016617805.1 Bactrocera tryoni | reverse complement strand
ACACTTCGAGTGCCGGTGGCATCTGAAATAATACATACATTTTCAGATTAAATTGCCAGCGAAATATAGACCTCAGCAGCGATTTCATTCACTATCTAATTTAGTAATTTAGTACCTTTACTTGGGTCATTATTAGTTTTTTTTTTATAAATCTCGTTCACTATATGCAGTAGGTAGAAAAAGTAAGTTATCAAAGTGAAATATAAATCTGCGAAGTGAATAGAATTTAAAAGTTTAAATTTTTTTCAAATGAAATATTTTTTTTTATTGAGATCATATTTCAATATTGCCAGGGCATTGCTTGTCGTTTTTTTTATTTGCCTCATTTAGGTAGAGTAACTTTCTTGCAACGCGGCTGTGAAAAAGTGGTTTGGTGCAATCTGTTACGAAGAGTGTGCACTGAGGGCGCACATTGCCTCACTTATAAGCTGTGCGCAAATTTTTGAAACTGATTTGAAGGGATCAGAATTGGAAATATCCAAAATTCGTTTATCAACACTCCCGTTGCTTTGTTTTTCGGGCGCCCTTGTCTCTTCTTACTGACGACTTTATTTTCTTTGTTGTAGCCGGCAATAACTTTCCGTATTGCGATCTGGCTTTTATTAAACTTTTCAGCAAATTAATTATGGTTGAAGACTCCTCATTCGTTAATTGTTTAAAATTCACCGTTTTCATGGCTGGGGATCTACGAGTTTTTTTTTCAGTGCATGTTAAATTATTACAGATTTTGAGAGCTGCAAGTTCAATAGCAAGAAGAGTTTGAATCAAAAATGGTCCAAGGCTTTAATTTCGGTGAACTATATATCTATATCAAAGGGGGGTCTCTCAACCGAGGCTGATTGTTAATTTTCATTGGTATGGTTTTTTAAGTGGCGGGTCCCACACTCAGCGCACAACCCTGCGGAGGGGATGTTTCGCTTTCTCATTTTAGCTCGCCTTCAAACGGATGTTCTTAGGCTATCCAGAGTATACTTGGTCAAAGAGCGGAAGTCGTGAGCTGCTTGAGTCATATGTAAAAGAATCGTTTCTGGCCACTTCCAAGTGAATGGCGAGCAGGAAACTTTCCTCACTTGCGTGAACTTCTACACATGACTCCATCCTCCGCTCAAAGGCAGCTGTCATCTTATATTGTAGAGTCCGGTATTTAGAAATTATTTTTGGTTCGTCAATCATTGAATTTATCACAAAACAGCCGTCTCCGACCAAAGGAACGCTGATCATCTAGATTAATTTTAGAAGAGATTTGAAAACAGCCAGCAGAGTCGGTAATTCGAGCCACATTGCTGATGTAGAGCAGTATAAAAATATGCGTCGAGTTTTTGAATTCGTTGAGCTATGCATATGACCTTTCCATAGCTCATCGATTCTTATATTGTTATGTAATGCATGTATATACTGTATATAGTTTATCTCGTTCCATCAAAGCGACATTTGAGATTGCTGTCGACTTGGGGAGATCATGGCTAAGCAATTATGTGGTCGATAGAGACAACTCTGATAAAAGCAGCACTGCTTTTGGAAATAATGTCTAAGCTGATTTTGAAAGTTTTAAATGGTCTCAAATTTCCATGTACAAAATAAATGAAATTATCATCCTCGTCAGCATCGTATAAGGTTTAAGCTCTAATACAGTGCGAAGGCCTCAACACGAATGCTTTAACTATACGCTTCACAAATGACGAGTGTTTTGGAAATAAATTTCATTGAACTAGAAACGAAGTTTCGGTTTGGATACGGATGTGCTAAAATATATTTACTGCACGCCAAGTCATATGTGTTTATTTTGACAGCTATAGCTATTTGATAGCTATACCCACTTTCAACTCTGCTTCAACTGAAATGTGCTGTATGTGTGTTAAAAAAAAAAGAAAGACCACAACACTGAAAATTATATAAGGAAACTGTTTCTAAGTTCTAGCAAGCGAAACTCCCTTTGGAAAGCGCAAAAGTCTTCTAAGCCACTAGTAGATTCCAACAAGTCTCTAAGACATTAGAATGGACTTCTACTTCTGAAATTACTAGAATCATAATAGAGCTAAATCCGAAAAAGGCATCAGGATACGATAATATTACTTCAAAAATGACAATTGAGTTGCCAAATATTGCTACAAAAAGTCGTAAATCATCTTGATAGATAAACCTGGGAAAGACTTAAAACAGGCGTCTGCCTACAGACTTTCCCTATATTTCTAACACATTTGAAAAAGTGTTACTATCAAAGACGACTCCTTTCCTCCACGAAAATAATATGATACCAGCGCGTTAACAACGGCGCGCCAGTCGTTTCTTCTTTTCGCTACGTGGCGGGTACGGCGTCGAATACTTTCAGAGCTGGAGTGTTATCGTCCATTCGGACAACACGACCTAGCCAGCGTAGCCGCTGTTTTTCTTCGCCAACTAGCGAAAATACCGCAAGACTTTTTTGACAATTTTTTTAACATATTTGAAAGAAAAACAAAGGTTTGATAGCTATACCTATAGAGAATTTCATAAAAATCGTAACATTTAATACGTTTGCAGTTGTCGTCATCTAAAGGAGGGTCCCTCATCCGAGGCTGTTGTATATTTCTCATTGGCGGTGTTTTTTTTACGTGGCGGGTCCAAGGCCTTGCGCATAAACTTAGGGAAGCATGATTCGATATCTCACTTTAGCTCGCCTTCAAACGAATATTATTTTGGCGACTCAGAGGATACTGTGTCTAAGACCGGAGGTCGCGAGCTGCTTGAGTCATATGTATGTAAAACAATCACTTCTGCCCACTCCCTACTAAATGGCGATCAGGGAATTTTCCTCACTTCCACATGTGACTCCGTCATTCATTATATTCTACTTTAAGCTTATTTGGTATCAGGGATTCTATTGAGATATTCAAAGCTTTATGTACTCTTATTTGTGTCATAAGTTTTAATCTTTATATATAAAAAGTACGTGCCACATTGTTTGTCCGCAATGGACTCCTTAACTACTGAACTGATTTTAGTAAATTTTAGCACACTGTGTCCGGCTTGAACCCACATAGAAGATAGGATAGTAAAAACATAAAAAAAAAAAAGTG
The DNA here is from genome assembly GCF_016617805.1 of Bactrocera tryoni. Lineage (NCBI taxonomy): Eukaryota > Metazoa > Arthropoda > Insecta > Diptera > Tephritidae > Bactrocera > Bactrocera tryoni. The sequence continues at coordinate 65,620,914 of NC_052501.1, read as the reverse complement.
AAAGCTCTATTAAGTTGACAACTCTATTAACTGGATGGAAAGACTGGTAACCAGACATTGAGAAAGCAGCCTTAAACTCGTTATTGTTTTAAATGAAATTTATTTGTATAAACATACGAATTCTTTGGATTCTTATACCGACAAACATGTTTTCCCCTTTATTCGTAAATAAAATTTTCGCTTTAATGAATAGTTTATTATATGAATAATAGTATTAAATGTATACCACAGCATCGCGTGGCCGGATCCACTAGTATTATATACAAAAGATCTTATATTTAAAAGTTTAGATTTTAATTTTAGTTATACATTCTCTCATATAAATTTGTAATTTTAGTACCCGCCAACACAGCAGTCTCTTCATCTTTAATCTGGGCATAGCTGCATCGAAATTCAATCAAGTTTCTGTCACTTTAACCCCGGTAGTAGTATACTCGTAAATTTATATTCATTTAGAATAATTATGCCCAATTTATTGAAGAATTCTTATTTATACATCAACTAAATATTCTACTATCGAATTTATGCCTCGCCTAACCTAAGTGGTTCAATCTGCTTATCAACTAGTTAGACCGTTGATGTTGCACAGCACGTCTTGGCCCATTTACTGTGGCGCAGTTACCTTAAGATTTCCTTCCTCACAACCCGGACCAAGCGTTCTACGCATTATAAACCACAATGAAGGCAGCTGGACGCAAAAAATAACCAAGGAGTTTAAAAAGAGACGAGAAAAACATAAAACGCAGAGCAAAATGCTGATGGTGGCAAGTCCACTGTGTACGCCAAGGCGCACGGTTGCATTTGGCATGAAAAATGGCGCACAAAAGCAAAAATGGTGCAATTGCATCTCGCTGCGGCGTGTTGCACGTTTGTTTACCCTGTCGAGGCTGCAGCTGCAGCCGGGCTACTGCCGCTTACTTCGCCAATGTTGTTGTTAGTTACATGCGCAAACAAAATATTTACTACAATAAATATATGTAGATTCCGTTGCATACACATTACATTGTTATTGTTTACGCAAGCTGCATGCCGCATGCAGCAAGCTCGCCTATTTGATATGCGCACTCAGTCGCAATGGATTTAATCCAATATTTATTATTGTCTAATATTTTATTTTTGTAAATCGTAGCAATGCGCTCGTTAGTGCTTTGTGCGCCAGTACACATTCATACACAGTTATACATAATTACATATATACACACATCTATGTAATATAACACGAAAAAAGGTTAACTTCGGTGCAACCGAATATAGTATACGCTTTGCGAATACAAGATCGCATACAACTTGAGGCGCGCAAGCTTCCCAAGGCTACGGTGGCGCAGTAAGACGCAGAAATGCGCCGCCAGCTTTCGTGGCATGCAACAAAAAATAAAAAAAAAACACAGCCGGAAATCATTTCTTGTTGCCATAAATGCTATGCTTGTTATGATTGTACCGTTATTTCCAATGTTGTTTTTGTTATTGTTGTTGCTTTTGCATACTTCTGCCCAACGGCTCTGCTGCCATTAAACCAACAATTCTATTTTATTTATGCGCCGCTCTTCCTGCCGCACACACACGCTGCAGACGTGGCATGCCGAAAAGAAAGATTTCGCAAAATTTTGAAAAAAATCACTGTAATCTATTTTCAGGCGCATCAGCTGCATTCCAATGCGCTTTTCTGTACAGCGCAGCACAAACGGCGTGTTTATACAAATGCTGAAGTATTTTTTTTACGCTCAGACCCTTTTCTACTATCAAAATGTGAGAAAAAGGAAAACAGCGCCGCGCGCACTCGCTGCTGGCGTAGCATACATGCAGGCGCACAGCGTATTTGCGCGCACAAAATCGTTTTTATCGAAAATGATAAATTGATTCGGTTGCTTTATGAGTTCATTTGCTGCCGCACAATTTAGCATTGCCCTACTTGCGCCCCATGTTCTCCACTTCTTCTGTTTGTTTGCGTGTTTCGTTCTGCCGGAGCGCTCGTTTTGATTTTCGCATGAATAGCGCTTTTAACTGTTATTGCTTTGTGGTTGTTTGTATATTTGCTTTTGCGGCATTTGCACTTATTGCCTTATTTTTATGATAGTTGGTGTAATTCAAGAGCGTGCTTCTTATGTATGTGCCGATGGCCTTATGCAAATTGCCGATTTGATCACGGTTGGTTTCTTGGAGTTTACTTAATGACTGGAAGCACCATGATTGTTTACACCTCGACATTTTGAAAAAAAAATAAGAGTATTTCAATTAAATGGGAAAAACAAACAGTTTTTCCGGTCTATCGAAGTTGTAGCAAGATGATCCTTAGCTTTAGAATATGCTGCGATTATGCCACTTTTATATACTCAGCAGCGTATTTGCAGTTTCCCCTGAAGTGTGTAGCATCCAGAAGGAAAAGTCGGGCATGCTATAAAGTATACATACAAAGGATCGATATGAAAAGTTGAGTCAATTTAGCCATGTCCGTCTGTTTGTATATATGTGAGCTAGTCCCGCAGTCTTTTAGGTATCGATCTGAAATTTTGCAAACATCCTTTTCTCCCCAAGGACTTTTTCATTCGTCGGACATTTGAGAATATAGCTAATTGTATAACAAATATCTTTGGAATTATGGCCTCAAAGCTATTCAAGGCAAGACACCTAATTTTATCGAAACTATTCAAGCCATAACACATTCTTTGAAGATAATATTTAGCCTGGTGGCTTTCAAAAAATACCCTCCAGCTCTTTCTCTACTATTTATAAGTAGTTTGAAGTAAATGATTTGGTATATTGTCTGATTTTGTTTTATAATGCTTTAGTCCCACTCGATTGGTAGTTACCTTAAAAAGCAAGTGGCTCTCTATTTTGGTTTTATTGAGATGATAAAGTAATCTAAGCAGTTTCGGCACTCTTATCGCTTTCTGGAGCAGACATAAACTCTGAAATGACATCGGTCTGTTAAATCATCGAGGTTTGCACATAACTTAGTTTTAAGAAGAAAATGGAATATTTTATACCAACGACTTCATTCATGAATAGTCTAGAAATCTTCAATATGTCGCTTGGAAAATATTGGCCTAGCTAGATTGTTAGCTGGTAGGAGAGCAATGTAGAGTTTTGAGCTCTTTCAGCATTAAAATCTATTATGAATTCCTTCATCTGAATTATATTTATATTCCTTGTGCTAAAATTACTTTCTAAATATTTCTATTGGATCGTAGTTTGAAACCTTCTCATAAAGATGTTGTCATGTTTGCGAATGTTGCTTATTCGATATTCTTAATTTTACTGTTAATCCTAGTAAACTCCTGACAGGTGCCGCTTGGCCAGCGCTGGACATCCACTGATTCAAATCGCAATACTATTTTAGGCCGAGATTGATAGTAAGAGATCCAGTCATCACTCAAGTAAGGCAAGGTTCTCCCTAGTCGTGGGGATTCTAACAGACCATTGCTCTATAAGCATGCTGTCAGGTTGAGAACTCTTCCTTATGCCATCTGTTGAAGTTGTATGAAGAAGTCGGGTAGAAACATGTCAAAACTTCCTTCTTGATTGTCCCGCTTTTGCAAGATTATGGCTTACACACTTGGCAGCTCACACGTTCAGTTATCCTACCGAACTTATTGCAATAGCAATTTAACACCTTTGTGTTGGCCACAAGGCTCTTTGACGACTTATGAGGTCGAACACAGGACTCCTATGCTTATGGCTGCACAATTGACAGCATATAGTAGTCCAAGTGGAACCTTTGGATCAGCCTTCAAACCTAACCCAGCCGCCTGAATTACGTTAGTCAACTGTTAAGTCTGATAATTGGAAGTAATTTGAGACCATAGAAGCGCCCATAGTTAACTGAAAATATGTGCTAACATTGAGCCATATTTTCTTCACAATAAAACAAAACAGCGGTTGGTTGGGAATCGGTATCAATATATGTACGAGTATATGTATGTATATATATAGATTTGCTGTTTTATAGTATGCCGGTTCCGCGGGAAATAATTTTAAAGTTTATTAATTTCAACAAGACCAATCGCCCTCATCTCACATTGTCAATCAAATTAATAAGTTTCTAGCAAAAGAATTCCTTTCTGATGTCAAAACAGTGTGACATTGTCTTATCAGCTCTTAAAATTTTGACACCCACCAACAACTGCTCCTCAGTACATGACCGCACGTGTAATGATTCAGATATCAAATACAAAATTTCCCAAATCAATGACAACACCATTGACTTCATGGCAACATAACAAAAGTCTCATTATTTTAAACATTTATCATATTACCATCAACAGCATACACAATTATGTGATTTCCCACTCATCTGCATTATATAATGAGTCAAGTAAGTTGGGTTATGTGCCGCACTCATTAAGAAATGTTATGTTAAATAATACAAAGACGCATGTGGCTCATAAGGATGTGAAGTGATGTGGTAATAAACAGAATAGCAAATGAGTTATATAACCAAAGCTTACAACTGTGACAATGTAAGGTGATAAATGCATGTGAAAAATGATTTGTAATACTTTATCAAAGTTGTTCTGACACTCACTTAACCACATGGAGCTTGACAGTTTTAAGATATGAAATGGTAAATTTGAATTTCAATTCAGACACAATACCAAGACGATATGTGTCTCTGTGAATGAGCTGAGTAGTTGGTTAGAGAAATGAATAAATGAATGGATAAATGGACAAGTGGACAAATGGTTTAGTTACACGTATACTAATATTTAAATATTGTGTGAAAATGTGACGAGGAGCCTTGCAAGCAAAAATATGTGCCTGAAAGCACTTACATACTTTTGATTGTCAGTATATAGTATATCAAATAGTGAGGGTATAAAAACCCATATTTATTCATATATATAAGCGTCGATCGAAGTACTTGCCTCTTACAGTACAAAGTCACATGAATATTTCGCATAATACGTAATACTTCGAACGAAAGCTTACAAATCTTATATCAAAAATCTTGAAAAATTTCATACCACCACTTTGTAGTAATATTGCCTTTTATATATATAAAGTGTGACACATTTCAAGGTTCCCTACATTTTTTTATCTTTTAAAAGAACATTCTTTGGCATTAATTTTTGAAGATTATCTCTGGTCCATCCGTTGAGTTCAATTTTCTAGAACTCGTTCGAGCATTTCGACTAGTTACTGGCGAATAACACGCATTGTCCGCATAGACTTTAGACTTAACATATCCCCAAAGCAAAAAGTCTCACGGTGTGATCTCACACGATCTTGGTAGTCAATCAACCAGCCCAAAACGTTAAATTATATGCTCACCGAAGTGTTCTCTTAATAAATCCATCGATTGATGCGATGGGTGAGAAGTGGCGCAATAAGATTATTTTTGAAGAAATATGGACCCATAATTCCAGCGGTCCACAAACCCATACCGTTGTTTTTTACTGAATAAAATGGCAGCTTTTGCATATCTTCAGGTTGCTCTTCATCCCAAATGCAAAATTGTCGCTTGTTTATATATAGACATTCAAGGTTTGGTATCCGATGGATTTTAGGAGTTCGGTGCCTGACTTTTCCTGAGTCCCTTTCAGTCTTCACCTGCAGCTAATATTATTAAGTTCTCCAATAGGCCAATGCGTCGTTATGATAGCTGTTTTGTATATACTTGTCTTGAACCCATATAATAAGTTTATAGTTTTTTTCTTGTCATATTTTGGCCATATCTGCTTCGAATCTTACATTTGGTTATAGATTTTCATCTATGTGGAGCTATTTGTTAAAATTGTATCTTGAGCTTTCTTCTGATTGTCTCTAGTGGACACTATCAGCTAATATTATCTCTGTACCTCTGCTTCGGATTCGTTTAGAGAAGCTAGTGATTTGGCCAACTTGTCTGCTTTTTCGTTGGAACTTAAATTATGGACATCAGGATTTGAACTGCCAGTGAGCTTAAAGCCTGTCTACATTTGTTTACTATGCAGAAATTAATTTTCGATTTTCACTAAAATATCTTCCAGGTTGACCGATATACAGGTATACGATATACTGGTATCATAAAGTCAAGCGGTAGTTAGAAAATGTTTACATTAGATATATGAGGACTGGGAAGTATTGAAATAAATTATTATGAGGAAAATTTTTTCTGAGATTCATAAACTTATCTCAAATATTGAACGATATTTTCGGTATGAGACACGGGCACTAAGGCGCACATACTCGGCTTGAAACAAAACTTAAGCTTGGGCTAAATTTTGCCCTCTCAGCGAAAGGTGCTTAGGGCACTATCTATACAAAATTTGTTTTCCGAGGTCATTATTGGTGCTTGATTTATATACTACAACGTGAAAGAATCAGATAGAAATTGAAACTCTGACCTTTTGAAAATAGGCATGGCTGTAGTCTTCGTTAACTCACTGTATTGTAAACATATGTAATTACTGTTTTGCGCAAATATGGTTAAAATGAATCGAGCTGTCCTTCAGATATAAAATTCGACACGAAATTAGACATTGCCACGCTGTTGCCTAACTATTACACTGAGTACTATGCAACCCTTGTGTACCAACTGAACTGTCCAGACTATGTACCATCGAACGAAACAAATAATAATTGAACTATGCAATATCTAGGGAATGTGGCGGTAGACTCTCTATTTAAGTGTTTCCTGCTAGGTTTTAACTGGTTGGGCAACGTGAGTCTGAGCGTTGTCATGCAACTGAACCACTTTCTTGTGCCTCTCCGGGTATTTGGGCCGCTTTTCGCATAGTGCTCACATTAATTGAAGTCGATGCCATTTCCTATCGATTCCTTTGATTTCAGCTGATATTAAATAACGCTGGTCTGGTCGCATCAAATACACATCATATTTTCGCAGCGTGTACATTGGGTCGAAGCGTCTATGTTGAAGCATGACCTGGCCCGGTCCCCATGACTTCTTTTTTTTGATGCTCATTCATAGGAACCGCCAATATGGGAACATTATAGCACATTGCTGCATACACACTGAACTACTAAAATCAAATTCTGGTATGGACAACTTTTTTATTGGAAAAGGCATATTCACGAGATTTAAAATTGGTTATTATTCAATATAGCTCCACAATATTCGAATAAATTGCTGAGATCGGACGACTATAGCATATAGATGCCATAGATACTGATACATTTGACTTATCAGTATCTAGTATATATGGCAGTTCATGTAAGCACAACTTTTTATTTATGTTAGGCTAATTTAGTAAGCTTGTGAGCCACGCATATATCATTTATGGTCCCTAGCGATGTCAGATGAAGACTTTTTTTTAACAAGATATATTAAATTTGAGCTGATTATGCTCCAAGATAGCGTTACAACCTCCCAAGACTTTGTGCAGATTAGACCACTAAAGTATAAAGTATAGCTGGTATTTAAACTAAACGATCAACGATGAACGAACGAACGAAAATCATATTTTTGTAAGGAAAACTTGAACCTGCGAAGAGTATTATAGTTTTGGTGTAAACGTAGTTACCGTTTTTTCCTATTTTGTTTCATATTTAGGGCTATGCATAATGACATTTTTTCACCCCCAACCTCAGGTATCCATTTTTCTATGTATTGTAACAGAATTAGCGACAGCTAAAAATCTTTATCGGAAGAAAATGAAAAGAAATTTAGCTGACAGACGGTTGGAAGTGTCTTCGCTCGTAATTTTCAGTATTTTCCAGTAAATTTTGTAATGATGCGCGGCAAATATGCTCCTCAAAGCCCGCTAACAGCCATTAATCGCCAGAAAAGCATCACTTTTTTCATAAAAAAATTTCACTTTACCTTCTTTTAAGTTCAAGCCGGTACTTTTTGTTGCTATTATTGGCGCCTGCTGCTCACGCTTCAACGGAGCCAAATAAAGCAGCGCAAATTTCCGCATAAACCAAGTATGCCACGAATCTACTTTCACGCAGCGATTGCATACAGGCAAATAGCAATTATAGTGGCTCTACACACACATATGTACACAGTCATGTACACGCACTTTTCAACATATGCGCAATTTCCCGCCGCAATTTTATTTCTCATTTTGTTCATCATACGCCGTGTACCACCACTCGCACTCGTCAAATCACTTGAAATCCACTCAACTGCTTGTTTACCAAGTTAACGCAGCTATCGCTTTTGTTTTTGCAAAACATTTGCCGTAAACAACAAGCGCCTGTTTTTCATTAACCTGTTTTTTCAACGGCATAAACGTGCGCCAGAGTTGTCGACAAACCTTTTGCTTACTCAGCAGCCTTGTTCATGGCTAAAGGTGCGTTGAGCGCCGCTCCATCTGCCACTGAGCTCAGTTTTCAATCGACTGGCAGTCGCGTATACCATAAAATATTCATTTTAGCTGCCTTTTTGGCGTTTTTGTTGTGCATATCCGCGGCCGCTTGATAGCCTTACCTGTTTGACTGATTTTATTTTGGCCACAGCCAGTGACCATCTAATGCGACTGCCACCAGCAATGTCAGCAAAAAGCTGGAATTCTTTCTTCTTTTGCCATTTCAAAACTTTCGATGCATCACAAATTCATCAGTCACCGTCAATGGTATCGATGAGGTATGCAAATACACCTTTATGTGCCGGCATACGTGGATTCCATTACCAAAGCTGCAGCAGCACAATCAGTGAGTTCAAAAGGCCATTAGCGTAGTGGATTCTTGTTAACAGGACGGCAGGCCTAAAGCAACAACAAGAAGCGGCATCATTTGACCGTAAACAACAATATTTTCACTGAAAGTCAGCTGCGGCTGATATCAAGCGTTTTCGCCGCGTTGCTACTGCAAGTTAAAGTTCTCATGCTGTTTACACAGCAATTCTACTCTGGAAGTCTTTATTCCATCACCTTCCTACCTTTATTACTTTACCTTTCCTGGGATATGCGACAGTACTTTGAAATTTGACATTTTTAATGGTATGCACACACAGAACGTTTTAACATACGAGCGTTATTTGTGCTGTTTATTGTAAATTAAAATATTCTTCTCGAACAAATATTTTTTTATAACTTTCGACTCGTCAAGAGTGCATAGATGAACTTAAATCAATTTTTGATGATGAAGCTCCATCAAGGACCAGTGTTTATCGATGGTTTGGTGAATTCGATCTTGATGGTAGATCAAGATCCAAGACGAATTTCGTGAAGCTCGTCCAAAATCATTTGTTCTTTCGGAAACTATTGATGCTGTGCGCAAAATGATATTTCAAGATCGTCATGTGACCTAAAGTGAGATTGGGACAGCTACAAGCATTAGTGGAACCAGCATAAATTCAATACATATTTCAAGAATATTTGACTGCAAAACAAAATTTGTTCACATTGGCTCCCGCACACTTTGTCAATTGCTCTAAAAAGGGTACTGTCGATTGGTAGGGAGAAAAGTAAAAGAAAACTACTACAGCGGTACTTCAAACACGCCTATGACATCGTGACAAGTGATGAATCGTAGACTTATACATATGAGCCTGAAGGTAGAGAGCAGTCAATTGAATGGGTGTTTGCAGATGAGCCGCATTCCACAAAGGTTGTTCGCGCACAAAGCACTTTTAAGCAAATAGTTATCTGTTTTTTTTGGAAATACTGGATATATCGCAACCATATCACTAGAACAAGGCACAACAATATATTCTTAGTGATATGGAATCATCTGCTTACCAGTTGTTCTTTAAGAAATCCGGAAAACTAACTACCGAAGATGGAACAGTCTTCACCACGACAATGCGAGCTCTCATGCAATAACTGAAACAACTGCATTTTTGAGCATTTAAAACATGAATCTGATGAGTAATCCACCGTATAGTCTTGACTTGGCAGCGAATTTATTATGCAAAAGTGTATAGGTCTCAATGCAGAATATTTTGGAAAACAATAAAGCAATTTTTGATGAACAAATACTATGCTCGAGAACAGCGGAGCTTTTGTAAGTTGTTTGACTAATTCCGCATAAGCAATACGTGCTCCGAAGACATTAAGAGGTCTTTCCTTTCGTTGTTCGTTTAGTTTTACTGAGAGCTATAGTATATGTTATGCATAAACAGTTACTAATAATGTAAATACACTTTGTACAAGCATATTTTATCAATTCGCAATAAAATGTTTTTTTTTTATTTTTGTTTTATTTTTTTTTATTTTATTTTTTGTCGACTGCTGTTTTGTTTCGGGCTCATACGCATAGATCCATGATTCATCACCTGTAACGATCTTATAAAGGTCTTTTGAAGCAACGCGATCGTATTTGTTCAGCATTTCTTTACACCAATCCACACGAGCCTTTTTTTGAGCGATTGTCAAATTGTGCGGGATCCAAAGAGAACAAACGAGAACTTTTTACGGCCAGGTGTTCATGCAATATCGAATGTATGCTGGTGAAGAGGAATTCATAGCCGTGCCTCTCTGAAGGTATGTTACATGACGGTCTTGGCATTATCAGTTCACGTACGGCATCGATGTTTTCTGGCACAAGCTGCTGGTTTTTGGACGACCTTCACGGAATTCGTCTTTGAGCGAGCGTCGGCCACGATTGAATTCGTTGTACCAGTTTTTCACAGTGCTATAGCATGCTGCTTCATAGCCATACAAAGATTTTAGTTCATCGATGCACTCTTGTTGTGATAATCCACGTCGAAAGTTGTGAAAAATGATCGCACGAAAATGTTCACGAGTTAATTCCATTTTTTGGCCGAGATGAATTTTTTAATTCTTTGTAAATAAAACAATTCACGATGGAAATGTCAGATTGCACCTGGCAACACTTATATATATATAGCAGCCCTCGTATAGTGCTAGCAGTTCCAACAAATGATAAGCTGCTTGACAAGGACCTATTCAACACTACTGACTGATATCTCAAAGCATTAACGTTATTCACGAAGTACACGTAATTACAACCCTGTATTGCTCAAACTATACCATTTTAGCTTCAACATATCCGAAAATAAATTCTTTGGCGCTAAAATTATCCACAAATATACATACTTTTGTATGCAATATGGTTCATATATACTATAGGCCCTTACTATTTTAGCGTAATAAATTTTAAGCCTGCGCTTACGCCGAAATGCGCAAAAAAGTTCACTGCTGCCGCATGCAATTATTTTAAAAGCCACCTACTCTGCATACACACAGCCGCGAGAGCAACAAATTTCCCTACGCGCTTGCTGGCACTTTCACTTTTTAAGCGCGACAACACCGCGCTCCAACCTAACGACCCAACGGACAACTGATCCACTGCCGAATTGTGCTATCACTTATACTCTCACACAAACTGGCGCAGCGCTTGCATTTGACACGTGGCGGTAGGTGGGTTTGTTTGTGTGTGTGTGAGTCGCGGCGCGCGTATTTACATACATAAAGTGGGTTGATGAGGGTCAATTGTTCATTAATGGCTGTCAGAACAAGCCAAATAGCACACATACATGCATGCAGCTACATATACATATATACTTCATATACATATGTATATTCAACATACAATGGATATATAATTCATCTACATATGTACACATGTGTGTGTTGGCAAAGCCTGCTGTTTATTTAGGGCTTTGAGCGCATGTTGCAACCTTACTCTTGCTGTTGGTGGTTGGTGTATTTGCGCGGCAAGTTGCGTTTACAGCTTACAATTTAATTAAGTGTGTATGTGTGTGTGTGCGGTTTAGTAGAGAATGCATGGCGTAGCTGTTAGTTTGGCGGCAAAAGCAGGTATGCGTGTGGTTAAGGCTACATATAGGCACACTCACACATTTATACATAGCTGCGCCTACACCTACATACCTATACGCCTACACGACTATATCATACATACAGCTAGGCATCCAGCTTTACAGGCAACATGTTTACCAGCTACTCGGTGAGCCAGGCAAATTGTTTTGTTTATCAGCGTTTGCTTTGTGGCGAAATTACTGAAGAGGAAACCGCTACTATAATCATTGCCTGCATCTAAGGTATGCTAGAGTGAGTACAAACGCACGCATACACCAACAAAGCAGCTGCTCTGCCAACTACCACACAATACCGCTCCGTTTATGGCACAAAGCCTACACAAGCGCTGAATTCATCGTCTAAATGCTCCTGCATTGGCTTTGATAAGCGTTAAAGCGTTAGTTAATAATTCTTTTAGTGACTCATTAACGAAATTGCCCAGCAAAGAAAGGGTGACAATCCCAACCCTCCCTCAGCAGATGCTTCAATAGTTCATTGCTTTTGAAAATTTTAGTGTTTCCCCATTACAGTTTCTATATGTAACTTTTTGAATAGCAGATCTCACATTCACACGATTTTCTTTAAAAGAGTCAGAAGTCAAAATCAGAAAACACCGTACAGAAGCAATAATATTCTTTATAGCATCACTTTTATAGCATAAAATGATATAAAAATCAACTTTAGCTTAATTTTGAACGTTAAGTTTGTATGGCAGCTATATGCTATAGTGGTCCGATATCGCCGGTTCCGAGCAACAAGCAGCTTCTCGATGTGGAAAAGATGTGAGCAAAACTGTAGATCGATGTCTCTAATATGTACTGAGAGAATAGTTTGCATATACATAACTTAATTTAACCTATCGAGAGTATAAATTTAAAAAAAAAACATTTCTGAATTGAAGATTAATGATTCCAAATCTGCTCGAACTTAATAAAGGAATGTTTCGATACCTCATCTGTGGAATCGAGTAACTTCTTAATAACAACAGTTTGGAATTTGCAAAAAACTCCAAGGCTGATGAGTTTACTAGTACAGGTACTTCAGTTCTACAAGGAGCAGAATAGAAACAGGTAGGAGCTGCACTGGTTTCTTCAAATTCACTACAGAGCGGTTGTCAATGGTCAGTCGAGCTCGGCCAGAGCTGGTCAGATACTAGGAGCTATACTATCGCAAGTTACTTCTGGACGAAAATAAATTTTAGAAGCTTATTGAGCTTCACGTCGTTAGCCAAGTTCAATTTACAGTAGTAATAGATTGAAAATTTAAGAGATATCAGTTGCATAAGTTGCTTGAAAGAGGATGCGATTGAATCATCTTAACTCTGCCTGCACGAATGTCCCGTTTTTGAAATGAAGAATTCACAAAGGACTGTGTTTACAGGCTAAGTGTGATCCCTTACTATCTTGGTGCATCACCCAGCTAACTTAACCAAGTTCTAAACCTGAAATTATTTCCAAAAGTGAGAACGTTTAGTCAAGCGCAGAAGGAAGAATTTATCTCAAATTTTGTATTTCTAACTAAATTTCGTATGCATAATTGTTGCAAATGTTGGAACAGACTTATAGTGATTCAGGTTTTATCAAAAACACAAGTCTACGAGTGATACAAAGACTTCAAAGACGGTCGAGAGATGGCTTGAGAGCTCGATATCTCTTCCGAGTCCTTTCGAATAATTTTTGTGTATATATTAGATATGAAACGCGTTCTTGCTCGCCACGTCTCGAGAAAGCTGAATTTTTTTGAAGAGCGTACCGTAACCAGGTATCTTTGGACATGCTTGATCGTGTGAATTCGGAACCCAAACTCATGGAGAGCATTATTACTGCAGGTAAGACATGGGTTTGTGAGTTTGACAAACAAATAAGTCAACAATTATAGGAAGGCAGTTAAACAATGTGCCGAAACTATAAAAACCACACCAAAGCCGCTCAAAAATCAAGGTGATCCTACTTGCTTTTTTATATTCGTAGTTTGGTACATCATGAGGGAGGGATAGACGGTTAATAAGGAGTTCTATTTGACCGTATTGAGGCGTTGCGTGGGAACATCCGTCGAAAACGGCCGGAATTGTGGAAAAACCATTCATGGATTTTACTCGATAGTAATGCACCATCGCATCGAACGACGATTGTGACCGAATTTAAGGCCAAAAACATAATGAATACCATCGATCAACCACCGTAATCAGCAGATTTTACTCCGTGTGATTTGTTTGTTCCCCAAATAAAATTTTTCACGCGGTGGAACCCGTTCACAGTCGATCGAAGAGATAAAACAAAATTCGGTAAAGGATCCCAAAAAGTGCTTATAAAAGTGTGGTAAGGACTGGAAAATCGAGTGGAACAACTAGTGGAGATTACGTTGAAGGCAACAAAAAAAAATGAGATGTGTTTTATTTACTATTTCCATGTACTTTTTGTCCAAATGTATGTAAGCTATTTGACTGATACTCGTATATATTACACACTCAAATTCTCTACTCATTAGCAATTTAATATTAAATAATTTTGAAAAAATATAAATAACTTTAAAGCGCAAATACCTGAACACTACTTATCCAATCAGGGCTTTATTTTCGGTTATGGTGAGCACACTGGAGCGCTGCAAAACATTTGAAATAATTGTTGAAAATATAAGGATTCAACAAATCCCCGAAATAATGCAAAATAAGTGAAGAGAGAATCAAACAAAGCATATTCTTCGCAACATTTCATTGTTGCGTAAATTTGACACTTTCATAGACAAATGAGACACTGAGTCAAACTTATCTGATATACATGGTTAGATTTGAATGTGGTAAGGTAGCAAATTTTTCATTTTGTGTCAACTCTATAAAATCCAAATTTGGGTATTTTGCTTCTTATCAAACGTCAGTGTAAACGGAGGTGTAGTGCATTTGCAAGAATTCATGTAATGGTTAGGTATATGGTATAGCCGCATCTGAAGGAAATTTATGCATATTGTATTTAGTATATAGTACAGTCATGCGCCGAGAAATGCGTATCACTAGGAAGGAACCCAGTTACAGTTTATAACTAGTTTTAAAGCGGTTACCTTAGGATTCGTTGGCTGTAATATAAACCGGGAACTTTGCTTGTCAAACCTTTGTAGAAGTAACTTAGCCAATTTTCGTCGACTCGATCTTAACATAATTTTCTAATAAGCTTAAAACTGATATTCTCGCTTAATTATTATACTAAGTGGGCGTACTTCTTGCTATGTACTCTAATACTTACTATTGATTTTGGTCATCAAAAATAGTCGATCTACTATATAAGGAATCACAAGATTTTGCTGCAGACTCAGTACTAGTTAGTAACAGAATGAGATATAACTAAGAAGTGGAAACTCGGAGAGAAGTGAGTAATACGGCAGAGTAAGTTAATTTGGAATTGGAAAGATAGGTGGCGTTAATTAAGGAGATACAGCGGCGCACTAATGCACGCACACAAACAGGCATGGGACCATATACACAACAGCAAATCCTTACTCATACACACTCATATATCCATACATTAACATGGAGGCATGCCTAAGTAAGCGCACTCGTGCGTCGAAAATGCTTGCCGCACTTGGCTGGGTGAGTGCTTGGAAAATTGCAGAGATGAAATGTTTCGCCATTACTCACACTAATAAAGTAGCGGCGAGGGAAAATGCACATTTATATATGCGTGTCTGGACATGTATGTATGTCTGATATGCCTTTAAAGTTCTTGATTGATTATAAATGAATGATTTAGTGCGTCAAAAGAAAATGAAAAAGTGGCACATCGAAAGCTCGTTATTCAATTAAAAACTCAAGCGTGTGTTTGTTTTCACACACAAATGCACTCAAGTTTCTTTTCTAGTAGTTCCTGAGATATGGTTTTTGGTCCATAAGTGGGCGACGCCACGTCCATTTTAATTTTTTGAAAAAAGCCTGGGTGCAGCTTCCTTCTACCATTTCTTCCGTAAAATTTAGTGTTTCTGACGTTTTTTTGTTAGTGGGTTAACGCACTTTTAGTGATTTTCAACATAACCTTTGTATGGGAGGTGGGCGAGGTTATTATCCGATTTCTTCCATTTTTGAACTGTATATGGAAATGCCTAAAGGAAACGACTCTATAGAGTTTGGTTGACAAAACTATAGTAGTTTCCGAGATATGTACAAAAAACTCAGTAGGGGCCTGGGCCACGCGCACTTTTCCAAAAAAATTACGTCCAAATATGCCCCTCCCTAATGCGATCCTTTGTGCCAAATTTCACTTTAATATCTTTATTTATGGCTTAGTTATGACTTTCGGTTTCGGTTTTCGGTTTTCGCCATTTTGTGGGCGTGGCAGAAGTCCGATTTTGCCCATCTTCGAACTTAACCTTCTTATGGAGCCAAGGAATACGTGTACCAAGTTTCATCTTGATATCTCAGTTTTTACTCAAGTTACAGCTTGCACGGACGGGCGGACGGACAGACAGACATCCGGATTTCAACTCAACTCGTCACCCTGATCACTTTGGCATAAGTATATAACCCTATATCCGACTCTTTTAGTTTTAGGACTTACAAACAGCCGTTATGTGAACAAAACTATAATACTCTCCAGCAACATTGTTGCGAGAGTATAAAAAAGCAAACTCAAAAAGAAATAAATTATACATACAAAAATTTTTAAGAAATGCGGCGTCGAATCGCAAAAGTATTTTCTTTTCACATTAAATTAATTGGATTTGTGCTCAAGTACTCTCAGATAACTAAAAAGGAGTTGACTCATACCCAATCTAAAATTTTTCATGTCGTTTAGTTTTAGAAGGAATCTCAGCTCAAGATTAAGTCAGAAAAAAATATACAGCTCGGAAAAGGTTGCGATAGATTCAGGTTGCGCAACTTTGCTCAATATGAATCTAACGCAACCTTGCTCAATATGAATTTAACGCAACCTTGTCTGCGAAGATGTTCGATCAGCAAGCCAAGCGGTGACAAAACGGCGATCGTTTGTTCGTTTCTTTCGGCACAGCTCGGCTTTTCTACCAACAACAATATGTTGCCATGCTTATGCTGTTGTTGTTTTTGTAGAACAATGTTTCAATTTTTGGTTGGTGATATATTCACATGTGTGCGTATATGTATGTTTGTATGCTTGTGCATTATTGAAGTTATGCTTCTTTTTCTTTCGTTTGTCTTTCATTTCTGCGAATTCTCAACTATTTTGCGTATCTTTTGGTTGAAATACTCTGCGTTGGCCGTCGAAAAATTAAGGCTACACTTTACAGGATCATTTCTGTAGTTAGTCTTCATTTACATTTTTGGAAATCGACCCGCGATGACGAGGTATATCGTTTTATCTGACAGCGTGAGGTTTAAGAAGTTCATTTCTAATTTTGTCTTGTGGCATATTAGAAATGATGTTTCTTCGAAAATCGTTCGCTTACAACGGATAAAACGACTTCTGAGTGGCGATTTTAATGAATAAATTCCTTTTGGTTGAAATACTCTGCGTTGGCCGTTGAAAAGTTAAGACTATACTTCTCAGGATCATTCATTCCTTTCATTTCTTCGAAGAAATTAATGACCTTTAGAAATATGCTTATTTGCATTATTTCGTTGTCATTTCCATATTCGTAGCAATAGAAGTTCTATGGCATAAGTAAAGTAATGGCCACCGATTGTCACCCCTTGCCGCTGTAGCAGCTTCGCCTACAAACATGCGTAAATACATATGTATGATCGTGAATACATATCGACGCAGATTTTTGCGAGAAGCACCAGAAAGTTATGCAATTTATGATTTTTGGCTTTTGCCATCGTCGCGAAAAGACGACTTGTTGGCAAAGGCATGCTCGGGGAGATGTTACGGCCTCTGTTTTTATGAATGAAGCGAGATCGCTTGTGGAATTTGCAACTGCGTTCATGAATGAAATCGTTTTTGTTGTAAAATGTACTACACTTGTTCTTCGCCAATTTGGCTGCCATATTGTCTTGTGAAGATCAATTTTTTTTTGGTGACATATTCATATGTGTACGCATATGTATGTTTGTATCTTGTGCATTATTTGTTTGGCAATGAATGCAAGTATATGTATATATAAGTACAACGAAGAGACAGAACTACTTTTCTGGTCAAAGTTGCTTCATTTAGACTTTGCTTTATTCTTCATTTTATGTGCATAATAAATTTATAAAATGTGAATTTAAATTTTCTAGTTTTTTTCTATATCTCTATAAAAACTCAAAAGTACAGATGAAATCTAAATTACAATCTTAGAAAACTAAGCAAATATACTCAGACACAACTAAAATTTGGTTTAGGAATATCTCGCCTTTACGCTAGCTATAAATTTGGATTAAGGGATCGTCTCAGTGTGAAATTTTCGAAAAATCGTTTTTTTTTTTGTTGCATTATCGGATAGGATACACTTTAGTAAACATGCAGAGTGGGGAACAGAGCGAAAATCAGTGATTTTTCAAAGTGTCACACTGTGACGATCCCTTAAATGCCCCCGTTTATTGAGTGAAACCAACTTACGGGAAACCCATGTACCTCGGATAAAAACAATCTTTTTTCAACAATTTTTTTCTTATGTAAAAAATTAAATATTTTGTTACAACTTTTTATTGTTACAAACACACACTATTAGCAAAGGAATTCTGTAATTTTTGGAAGAAAAATATTTCAAACTCGGTCATTTCAATGCCATTTTCGGTGACCCGCGTTGGCAAGAAAATGTGAAAAAGCATGTTTTAGATAAAACCTTAACTGAGATCTTGGACGAAGGAAAAAAATTTGAAAATTGGATTTTTGGCAGACATTTTTAAAATTTCAGTGGAAACTTCGCGATATTTTTTTTTAATAGTTGTAACTGAAAAAAGATCCCTCGTCCAAGCCTTTATGAATTATATCTCAAAGACCTGTGTAAAATTTAATGGAGGTCATTTGAGTTATTCTCGAGAAATCTTACCAACCGACTTTAAAAAACACAGTTTCGAGTTTCGGTTTCGAGAAAAACGCGTTTAAAGACGGCGCACTTAGCTCACGAGCTCCCAAGGCTGTATCTCCGAAACTATTTCTCAGATCAACTTGAAAATTTGGGACAATGTTCTAAAAGTGTTGTAGAATTTTATAAGGAAATAAAAAAGTTAGATTATTTTGAAACCCGTAAACCCTTAACTCAGACAAATAAAACCTTAGAGTATGGAAACTACCTCCTTTACCATTCTTATGGATATCAAGGTTTAAATTCAGCTGAACTCAATTTTGATACAGTATTAATTACATTAAAGTCTATTCTTCAAAAACTTAAGTCAGTTAGTGCTAAAGTAATACCCGAAGGTTATTAAAGCTATCTACCTAAAGTTCACATTAATTTTGAGTCAATATTTAATCTAGAGTGAAACTAAACATTTTTTTCTTTTTACATACAATTTCTTATAACATAAAGTGCAGATATAATATTAACATGAAATTAATTAGTAAAACGTTTTAAATAAATATGTATTTTAAGCAAACAACTCACAAAAAATTTAATTTTCTTTCCAATTTTATTATTTATTATCTTAATTAGATATAGTTCCATAGATATGGATATATGCATTGTGACAAAAAAGTATGCAAGAATAGAAATGAAATTCGCCGAGTAAATGATATTTTAATAAACCGTACTTTGCTATGTTGGTAGAACTGTTGTTTCACTACTATGCCAAATATGAGCGCTATCTGTCAACCAGTTTGTTCACAGCAGCTGCTTAAGTCGGTACACTTCAGTAGTGCGATGTGATTTTTACAATGAATAAAAATATCAGACAAAGAATTACTCTCAAATTTTGTCTGTGGAATGATTGCGAATATAGGAAAAGGCTTTCGGTAATTTAGTTTTATGAAAAACACAACTCTATGGGTGGTACAATAACTTCATAGACGGCCGAGAAATCGTTGAAGACTTGCCTTGTTCTGGAAGACCTTCGATCTCTTCTACGGGCGAAAATCTTAAAAAAGTGAAAGATATGGTACCTGAAAATCGTCAGGCAAGTATTAGAGAAATGGCAATAGAGCTGACACCTCTCGCGAGTCCGTTCGAAAGATTTTGAGGCTTTGGTTGGGTATAAGACTCGTTCTTGCTCGACTCGTCCCGATAAAGTTTTTTTTTTAAAGAGTACCGTAAACAGTTGTCGTTCGAGCGAATTCCAGTCCTACATTCATGGTTTTATGAACACCAAGACCTAAACTGTAAACTGTTTACGGTGCTTTAAAAAAAAAAAACAAATTTATTGCTGCCGATGAGACATGGGTTTATCGCTTTTATATACAAACAAGTCAACAATCATCGGAATGGAGGAAAAAACAAGAAAAAACGTTACCTTCGGTGCACCTAAGCTAATATACCCTTTACAGGTGCATTTCTTTTAGTAACTATGTGTCCAGTTTGTATGGAAGCTATGTGCTATAGTAATCCGATCTGAACAATTTTTTCGGAGATTATGTTATTACCTTAAGTAGTAATCCATGCCAAATTTCGCGAAGACACCACGTCAAATGCGAAAGTTTTCCATACAAGCCCTTAATCTGAACAATTTCTTCTGATATTACATTATTTTTATAAACAATAACTAATGACAAATTTCTTGGTGAGGCAGTTTCCCATACAAGAACTCGATTCCGATCGTTCAGTTTATATGGCAGCTATATGTTATAGTGGTCCGATATCGGCCGTTCCAAAAAATGAGCAGCTTCTTGAAGAGACAATGACGTTTACAAAGTTTCATAGCAATATCTAAAAAACTGAGGGACTAGTTCGTATATATACAGACAGACTTACTGACAGACAGACGTACATGGCTAAATCGACTCATCTCAACATACTGATCATTTATATACATATATAATATATACTTTATAGGGTCTCCAACGCTTCCTTCAGGGTGCAACAAACTTAGAGACAAACTTAAAATACAGGGTATAAAAACGAGGCGAAAGCAAAAAAAAAATAACGCCAAGGCCGCTCAAAAATTAAAGTGTCATTGTTTTTTCGATATTCATGGTTTTGTGCATCATGAATTTGTTCCGGAAGGACAGACGGTGAATAAGGAGTTCTATTTGGCCGTATTTAGGGGTTTGTGCTAAATCATCCTTCGAAAACGGTCGGATTTCAGATTTGGCTTTTTGTGATTTTTCCTAGTTCTCTTAACTGAAATTACCCCTCCATGAAATCCGTTTTCAGTCGATCGAAGACATAAAAAAAAGTTTTCAGAAGAAGCTGAGGGCCATCCCAAAAAGTGCATACTTTGAAGGCGACAAAATGAACGTCGATGAGTGATTAAATTTTATTTACAATTTCTGGGCACCATGTACTACATATATATACGGAAATTTAACTCAAACAAAAAAGTCATACACTTTTAATTTTACTGCATTTATTTAAATTTTAAATATTTGCAATAGTTTTCATATAATACTAAATTTGCATGCTAACTATTTTCCGTCTTCCACTTAAATTTGTTCCCCTCGATTGCTTCGAACGACGGCGCTGAACATTTGGGAATTTAATTGCCATCCGGACTCAATTTGCCACCGATGCATTGCCATAGATGCTCGGAGCGGCAGCAGTGCACGCAACATCACCATCAGTAAACAGCAAAGCCAAATCGAGCAAACCGACCAGCTGCACGAGCTCAATTGCGCGTTAAGAAATTCCACTGCCGCTAACGGTCGTGGTGGACTTTTAAGTTGCTGCACCGTTATGCAAATGGCGGCAAATGGCGGCAAATGACTTCGAAATGTTTATGCCAACGTTGTGAAATAACAAGGCCACAGTAAACTGCGTGTCCACACGAAAAAATTGATTTGTTTTAACCTCATCATGTTGCTAATGGCATGATTAATATGATGATTAAGAGAAAGTTTAAAACTGCGTTGAAAGAAATAATCGTTTCGTTTAAGACATACATATAGAAATACGGTAATTTACCTAATGCAAGTAATTTTTTATTCTTTTATGCCATCATGTCGACCCATTACTACCGGTCTCTAAGCGAGTGAGTATTTCTCTGTCCTCTAGAACTAAGCAGCTAGACACACATGAGCTTCTTAGTTCTTCTTTTATGAACGAGAATTCAAGGCTTCTATAGTAACTGCGTGCAATTGTCACACACAGGGAAGTCTCATTTTGCCTAACACATACGACCAGGGTTATTTATAAAATATCGATTTATAATTATCTCAGATCTCATCCTCTGACGAAGATTAAAGCCGCCCATTTAAAGTTATTTTCTTCCACTGGGAACCGATACTGTGGTTAGAAGAATGGTAAAGGGTAATAGTGAAGCTGGCTTTTTAGGTATAAAGCTTACGGTTTTTCACTACTGATTCCTGAGAACACTCGTCAGCAACTCGGTATAAGGGAACTGTTTGACGGCATTTCAAGCCTATTACGTACAGCTGCAAACGAAACCATTGGTTTTTGGAAAAGGCTACAGAACAGTTGGTAAGATAAAGAGTGTCCCGTCGCAGTGGAAAACAGACTGTTTACCTTGCAACATTACAATCGACCACAACATGCTGGACAAGTCGCATTTGCAGACAAAAAATACAGGGAGGCCGAAATGCGAGCGTACGAAGACCTTGACAAGATGGCCAACAGGAGTAATGGTCGGAAATTCTACGAAAAGGCACGGTGACTAACAGTAGGTTTCATGACCGAAGTATACTCTTGTTGAGCTGATCTAATAACTGATGCCCAGAGCATACCAAAATTATGAAGGAAACACATCTCCAGCCTGCTGAAAAGCAGTGAAGGCATAAAACCAACAGAAGTCAAATACGATTCCCCAATCGGTGAGCATGGAGCGGACGTTCCACTTCCTGACCATGAAGAAGTTCGAATAGCAGTTACTCATCTGATGAACCACAAAGCGAGCTATTCAAATACGGCGGCGAGGAACTGACAGACGAAACAGACAAAAGTATGTCCGACGATTGGAATTTGAGTGTGTTCTGCTTAATCCACAGAAAGGGAAAGCCCACAATCTGCGCCAACTAACATGGGATAAGCCTCCTCAACATGTCGTATAAGGTTCTAAAAAGCGTATTGTGTGAGAGCCCACCGTCAATAAACTGATATAGCCTTGACAGTCCAGCTTTAGGCCTGGCAAATCAACAACTGATTTTAACATGCGCCAAATCTTGGAAAAGACCCTTGAAAAAAGAACCGAAACGCTCCACTTTTTCGCCGATTTCAATGCTGCTTTTGAAAGCACGACAAGAAGTTGCCTTTGTGCCGCGATGTCTGAATTTAGTATCCCCGCAAAACTAATACAGATGTGTAAATTGACTTTGAGCAATACCCGAAGTTCCGTCAGGATCGGGAAGAACCTCTCCGAGCCGGTCGATACCAAACGAGGTTTCTCTATCGTATGACTTCTTCAATCTACTGCTGAGAAAAATAATTCAAACTGCAGAGTTTCATCGAGCAGGTACAATATTCTATAAGAGTATAAAACTGCTGGCGTACGCCGATGATATTGATATCATTGACCTCAACATTCTCGTCACTCGCGAGACGAACGATGTCGTGCGATCCTCATCGCGACTAGACTCCCACGTTTCTATTTTTAGTCATAAAATCGAAGTCGTAGATAATTTTGTTTATCTTGGAAACAGCATTAAAGCAATAACAATCTTAGCCTCAAAAGCCTACGCAAAATATCTCTTGCCAAAAGGTTTTACTTCGAAATGAGTAGGCAATTGAGAAGTAAAGTGCTCTCTCGATGAACAAAGACCAAACTCGATAAGTCACTCATTATTCTCGTCCTGCTATATGGTTTTCGTGAGAAAAGTTCTGCGGAATATTTTTGGTCCTCTGCGCATTGACTACGGCGAGTATCGCATTGGATAGAACGATGAGCTGTGCGAGATAGTATATAGTACATTCTTATGACGACATTGACATAGTCAGAGAATTAAGAGACAGCGGCTACGTTGGCTAGGTTATGTCGTCCAAATGGATGAAAACATTCCAGCTCTGAGAGTATTCGACGCAGTAACCGCCGGGGAAGCAGAGGAAGAGGAAGACCTCCACACCGTTGGAAGGACCAGGTGGAGAATGACCTGGCTTCGCTTGGAATCTCCAATTGGCGCCACGTAGCGAAAAGAAGAAACGACTGCCGCGCTATTGTAAACTCGGCTATAATCGCGCAAGCGGTGTCTACGCCATTTAAGAAGAAGAAGAAGAGTTTGTTATTGATTTTGTATCTGATTAGTGCTTAAATTTAAAATGGATTTACATTTGAGGTTAAAGTTAAATTTCAGTTGAAATTTATTTTGCGTTTAAATTCAAGTTGATTATGAGTTCCCATTCTATTTGAATATAAATTCAGTTTAACGAACTGAAGTTGATTTTGAGCTGAAATTGAGTTTGGAGTTCGATTGATGTTGATTTTGAGTATAAATTGAGTTTGAGTATAAGCTAAGTTAAATTAAAATTAATTTTGAGTTGAAATTGTATTGAAGTATAAATTGAGTTTAACGAGCTGAGGTTGTTTTTGAGCTGAAATCGAGTTTGGATATAAATTGAGTTCGATTTACGTTGATTTTGAGTATAAAGTTTGAGTTCGTTTAAAGTTGACTTTGAGCTGAAATTGAGTTTGAGTATAAATAGAGTTAAATTAAAGATGAGTATAAATTGAGTTTGACTTCGATTGAAGTCAATTGGTTGTGTTGCAGTTGATTTTGAATTGAAGATGAGCTTGAGTGCGATTCAATATGAGTTTGCGATTGATTCTTGAGTAGTTTTGGATTTGAGTTTCAAATATACCTGCATGAGTTTAGAGTTTAAACTCTAACAGGAATTTGAAAATTTTGAGTGAAGTTTGCGTTTGAGTTTTATATGAAATCACACCCAAAAATAAAACCTGTTTAAGATTTGAAACGTTGAGCTAAAATTATATTTGGGAGTTTTCAGCTAAATTTAAGTTTTTTAAGAAAGCTTTTCAGATGTTCAGATTTGAACGAAACCCTAAATTTGAGTTAATGCATGAGTTCGAAATTTTTGTTTGCTGAATTTGAGTTTTAGGAGGATGGAGTCATGTGTAGAAGTTCACGCAAGTGAGGAAAGTTCTCTGATCGCCATTCACTTGGGAGTGGCTAGAAACGATTCTTTTACACATGGCTCAAGCAGCTCACTACTTCCGGTCTTTGACCAAGTATCCTCTGGGTAGCCTAAGAACATCCGTTCGAAGGCGAGCTAATGTGAGAAGGCGAAACATTCCCTACATAGGGTTGTGCGCCTGGCTTGGGACCCGCCATGTAAAAAAACACTTCCAATGAAAAAGTTGAAACAGCCTCGGATGAGAGACCCCCCTTTTGGTGACGTGCCATGGCAAACGAAATAAGGACTACGATTTGAGGGCATACACCTGCAATGTCCGGACCTTTAATTGGGAAGGTGCCACTGCCCAGCTGGTTGATGTCCTCGCAAAAACAAAGGCTGACATCACCGCCGTCCAAGAAATGCGATGGACGGGACAAGGACAGAGACGAGTGGGTCCTTGTGACATTTACTACAGTGGCCATATAAAAGAGCGCAAGTTTGGTGTTGGATTCGTGGTGGGAGAGAGACTCCGTCGCCGAGTACTATCATTCACTCCGGTGAATGAACGTCTAGCCACAATCCGCATCAAAGCGAGATTCTTCAACATATTCGAGATTCTTCAACTGATTTGCGCCCACGCCCCGACGGAAGAGAAGGACGATGTGACCAAAGATGCCTTCTATGAGCGCTTGGAGCGCGCTTATGAGAGCTGCCCCCGCCACGATGTCAAAATCGTGCTTGGCGACTTTTACGCCAGGGTGGGCAAAGAAGGTATCTTTGGCACTACGGTCGGTTAATTCAGCCTCCACGACGAAACTTCCCCAAATGGGTTGAGGCTGATTGACTTCGCCGTGTCCTGAAATATGGTTATCTGTAGTACTAGATTCCAGCATAAGAAGATTCATCAAGCTACCTGGCTGTCTCGGGTCGAAAAACTACCAACCAGATCGATCATGTTGTGATAGACGGAAGACACGTCTCCAGTGTTTTAGATGTGCGTGCGCTCCGAGGTCCTAACATCGACTCGGACCACTATCTTGTTGCAGCTAAGATTCGCACTCGCCTCTATGCAGCAAAAAACGCACGCCAACAAACACAAGGAAGGTTCGACGTCGAGAAGCTGCAATCACAACAGACAGCCGAACGATTTTCTACTCGGCTTGCACTCCTGCTCTCTGAGAGCACTAGTCAACAACTCGGTATAAGGGAACTGTGTGACGGCATTTCAAACTCCTTACGTACAGCTGCAACCGAAATCATTGGTTTTCGGAAAGAGCAAAAGAACAGCTGGTACGACGAAGAGTGCCGTGTCGCAGCGGAGAGAAAACAGGCTGCCTACCTCGCAACGTTACGATCGACCACAACACGTGCGGGATGGGATAGATACCGAGAGTTGAAGAGGGAAGCGAGACGCATTTGCAGACAGAAGAAGAAAGAGGCCGAAATGCGTGAGTACGAAGAGCTTGATAAGCTGGCCGACAGGGGTAATGCTCGAAAATTCTACGAAAAAATGCGGCGGCTTACAGAAGGTTTCAAGACCGGAGCATACTCTTGTAGAACCCCCAAAGGTGATCTAGTCACTGATGCCCAGAGCATAGTTAAATTATGGAGGGAACACTTCTCCAGCCTGCTAAATGGCAGTGAACGCACAACACCAGGAGAAGGAGAACCCGATTCCCCAATCGATGACGATGGAGCAGACGTTCCATTACCCGACCATGAAGAAGTTCGGAATAGCAATTGCCCGCCTGAAGAACAACAAAAAATAGCAAATCCACAGAAGGAGACCACAATCTGCGCCAACTACCATGGGATTAGCCTCCCTCAATATCGCATATAAGGTCTTATCGAGCGTAGTGGGTGAAAGACTGAAACCTACCGCCAACAAACTGATTGGACCTTATAAGTGTGGCTTAAGACCTGGAAAATTAACAACTGATCAGGTATTTACCATGCGCCAAATCTTGGAAAAGACCCGTGAAAGGAGAATCGACACACACCACCTCTTCGTCGATTTCAAAGCTGCTTTCGACAGCACGAAAAGGAGCTGCCTTTATGCCGCGATGTCTGAATTTGGTATCCCCGCAAAACTAATACGGCTGTGTAAACTGACGTTGAACAACACGAAAAGCTCCGTCAGGATCAGGAAGGACCTCTC
Organism: Bactrocera tryoni; assembly: GCF_016617805.1. Classification (NCBI taxonomy): domain Eukaryota; kingdom Metazoa; phylum Arthropoda; class Insecta; order Diptera; family Tephritidae; genus Bactrocera; species Bactrocera tryoni. Next base: position 65,594,034 of record NC_052501.1, on the reverse strand, counting down.
CGAGCCGTTCGATACCAAACGAGGTTTCAGACAAGGCGACTCCCTATCGTGCGACTTCTTCAACCTGCTTCTGGAGAAAATAGTTCGAGCTGCAGAACTTAATAGAGAAGGTACCATATTCTATAAGAGTGTACAGCTGCTGGCGTATGTGGTCTGGTAGTAAACGAGGGCAAGGCGAAATATCTCCTGTCATCAATCAAACAGTCGTCGCACTCGCGACTTGGCTCTCACGTCACTGTTGACAGTCATAACTTTGAAGTTGTAGATAATTTCGTCTATTTAGGAACCAGTATTAACACCATCAACAATGTCAACCTGGAAATCCAACGCAGGATTGCTCTTGCCAACAGGTGCTACTTCGGATTGAGTAAGCAATTCAAAAGTAAAGTCCTCTCTCGACGAACAAAAGCCAAACTCTATAAGTCGCTCATAATTCCCGTCCTGCTATATGGTGCAGAGGCTTGGGCGATGACAGCAACCGATGAGTCGACGTTACGAGTTTTCGAGAGAAAAATTCTGCGAAAGATTTATGGTCCTTTGCGCGTTGGCCACAGCGAGTACCGCAGTCGATGGAACGATGAGCGGTACGAGATATACAACAACATTGACATAGTTCAGCGAATTAAGAGAGCGGCTATGCTGACTAGGTCAAGTCGTTCGAATGGATGAATACACTCCAGCTTTGAAAGTATTCAACACAGTACCTGGGGGAGAAGCAGAGGAAGAGGAAGACCTCCACTCCGTTGGAAGGACCAAGTGGAGAAGGACCTGGCTTCGCTTGGAATATCCAATTGGCGCCACGTAGCGAAAAGAAGAAACGACTGGCGCGCTGTTGTTAACTCGGCTATAATCGCGTAAGCGGTGTCTACGCCAATTAAGAAGAAGAAGAAGAGAGAGCTTTTTAAATATTTAAATTTGAGTGAAACTCTAAATTTGAGGTAATGCTTGAGTCTGAAATTTTTGTTTGCTGAATTTGAGTTTTTGAGAGAGTTTTTTAAATATTTAAATATGAGTGAAACTCTAAATTTGAGTTCATGCTTGAGTTTAAAGTATATGGTAATATTTCAAATTTATTCTTTAGTATGTGATCGATTTTCTGTTTGAATTTTAGTTTGAGTATATGTATATTCAAATTGAAATTCATAGTTGAACTTGTTGTTCAATTTCTTGCTTGACATTTTGCTTAAGTGTAAAATTTTAGAAATGCGGTTATAGAAATGCTTAAGTTAGAATATATATTTTTGTTTATGTTTATCTCGCTTCAACTACCAATACCGCACCCAAAAGTGTGCAAATCACTAAAATATATTTTATCAAAAATCATTTTAAAACACATCGCTCAAATTTTACACACACAAAGCAAATTAGTAATCATTTCAATTATTATTTATGTGGCCAAAAGTCAAAGTTCATGCTAAACCACATTCGACAACGCCTATTAGGCTGCGTTGCATACTTTGTGGCGGTAAATGTGTTTCTCGCACAGCGCCTACCAGTTTAGGCGAGACAAGGCGTTGCTGGAAGCGTTTGTGGCAATGAAGTAGACGAGCATCAATATCCAAATTGTTGTGCAATTGATTGCCATGCAAATGTGGCTACATTCTGTTGCCTGCCTCAGAAGCGCTGCCAGTAGCTTTACGTGTTGATTGACTCTTATTTGAATTGCGTGGTTTGTTTGTTGTGTTTGCGCTAGTTGTGTAATCAATGATGGTTTTGAGTTTTAATATAATTAGACAGGTCTGTAACGAAAATGCTGTCTGGCTGTTTTCAACTGACTTACTCTATCTATTTAAGTGTTTTGAAAATAAAAAAACATACTCAAAAATTCAAGGATTTCAAGTTGTTTCGTAAAATGCAAAGAATTAAAAAAAAAAAACAAACTTGAGTATTTATTTTATTTTCGAAAATGTATATATTTTTGATTATTTAATTTTTGGAGAAAACTGCATTTTTAAAAATTAACACATTATGAAAATTAATAAAACGACATTCTTCTCACTTTAAAAAGCAACACGAGAGTTTTGATAGCTTGTGAGATAAATCAATTCAACGTCAAAATATATGATTGTACAAGTTTCTTTTGGTTCTCTGTATATGATATTGAAGCAACAATTTTTATAAGGAACTTTCTAAACGAAGTGTGCTACGCTTCGCGTATTTCGACCCAAAACTTGAAGATCAGGTTACGGCTTGGGCACTTCTTAAACTCTGCAACTAATTATTGAAGATCTTCGAAATTGGTTCAAGGCAAAGAAAAAATCTCTCCGATATACGATTCTTATGGTATTCATATGGTATAGTTATGATTGTTATTTTTGTTCGTGTAATCTGAAAGGGTATAATTTAAAACGAAAGCAAACAAACTCAAACCCCAATTTGCAATTAGCCATGCGTCCCATTGCCCAAGGTATCTAAAAAATAGCAAACGAAGCTACTCTACTTGGGAAGAGATGGCAAATGCTGTACCTGAACCGATGACAAGTCAAGTTTTGAATTTTAAGACGATACCAGGGTGAGTTATATAATTTATTGCGGAACTTGAATCTCTTGAAAAACTCTCCTGAGTTGCTTGAATAAAGGCTGAAAAGCAGGAAATTACTGCAGTCGAGATTATCCTGATTCAGATGATGTGATAAGCAGGTCGCTTTCTTCTTTGCCCAACAGGACGAGTAGGTTAATTATGCAATATTGAAGAAGTTTCAAAGTTTTGGTACTATACAGCCGCTGCATGAAGTGAAGTATACTTGTGGGGGCAGGACAAATATTCTGCTTTGCCGTTACTTTTTGTGGGTTGCTTTTCAACTCTTTCACTTGTACTTACCACCCTCACTGCCCAATGCAATTGCGAGTGTTTTCCTGCTCGCTGTCATTCCATTTCTAACCTTACAACATAAGTTTTCATTTATAAATGTCAAAAGAGTAACCACCTCGTTTTGTTACCACCATGCTTCCAGCGGCGAGCTCCACTTAGCGCAGCATCTCAAATTCGTTGTTAACTCCTTTCGGCTTCCTCCTCAGCCTCTAAAACACCAACGCATTTCACTGTACCTGTCTTTTCGTGAACACCTTTATGTGTGAGAACTTTTTAATGATGCGTCCAACAAGCTGTCGTTCAAGCTGACCAACTTCCTCACCTCATAACCACCACCTCAACTTTCACAAACTGCAGTTGTTTACACTAGATGCATAAGGTTTCACCATGAGTTACGTGCGGTTGACTTGCATTTCGCCCCCAACTATTTACTCCTGAATTTCAACTTCTTCACAAAGTTACGTATACGCCCTGACAACCTTCAGGGGTTAACAATTTATTGTTTGTGCAAACGAGTTTGGTTGATAGAGTGATTATATACGCGTTATTTTTAACATTTCTTGTTATAATAAAAATTATTATTTTTGGCGGTTTATTAAAAAAATCGAGGCCATCGACACCTTGTTGGATCGTATCTCCTACCACGATAAAATGTCAATCCTTACTGAAGAGAAATGTCAAAAGAGCGGTAGAAAATGTAGCGTATTTTGCTGTCCCTATCGATCTACTCTTGTAGCGTCCCTTTTGAAAAACACGTTATTACTTCAAATAATAACGTTACTTTTCAACATAAACTATTTTAGCATTTCTGCCATTTGAGTTCATCTAAAATTCATATTTTCAAATCAGAACTTCACAGCCTCCATGTAATTTAATTTGCAGTTTCTTAAATTGGGTTACACAGCTGATAAAGCAAATTTTCCAGTGGAAGATTGCAGTTTTGACAGCCCGCATTTTAGAAGCGTTGGTTGCTTTTGTCGAAGCATCAAAGGCTACTTTGCAGTTGTCATGGGCAACCAGTGGCAGTGTAGCAAGCAGCCACATCAACCACAGCCTTAGCAGAAGCTTCGGCAAGAGAATTTCACGCCTCGCCAAAAGCAACAGAAACAGCAACAAAGTTCTGTTGACCAGCGACAGCCGGGCACAATAAGCTGTCAGTAGCTGTCGACCCAAATAATTGCTAAGCAAAAATTAATGCGCCAACTAAGTAGGAGGCAGGCGGGTCGAGCATGTGCAGCGTTACATGCATGCGTTTTCGTATATATGTGAATGTGAGCATGTCTGAGAATGGATTTCTTTGAAGGTTTCAACAGAGAATTTGAAAATATTGACATATATGTATACATTTGGGTATCCTAAATATGTTTCACGTATTTCGATTGATTCTCGGTATATTTTAAAGTACATATAGATCAAGGTAGACAAGTTTTTAAAGAACCACAAATTAAAGGAAAAATGACTTACGGACGATGTGAGGTCAGGAAAAATAAGGTTGGGTGTTTTGTTGAATTTTTATATATTATAAAGAAGTTATATATCAAAATTGTAGGTAGTACAAATATGCTTTTTACCTAACCTCAAAGTTTATGTGAAAAATTCAAATATTCAACTTTTTGGGCTTTTTATTTTTATCATCCAAAACAAAAATTTCTTTCACGAAATTTGGCATAAACCTCCCTCCCTATGCGCGAATCACAAACCTTATTTTGACTGAAAGTCGAAAGACAACTTTAAATTCCCTTTTTGCCATTTTACAATGTTTCTGAACAGTTCAATTTAGCTAAATGTTTGGTGCGCTTTCACAGAGTCAGTTAGAACAATAATAATTCGACACTTCATTTCTATTATAACACCCTGAGATTACCCTTTCTTTCACAACTACTATCCTACTTGCAATTTTTGAATTATGAAAAAAACGTTAAGCGACTAACCCCCAGGTTATCTTCTAGTAAGGAATAGTGTTAACAAATTTGTTTAACTTGTACAGTTGGATTTTAACACTGACAGGCTACACGAAACTTTATTATTTCCACTGACGAAACACTGTTAGAATGCTTACTATCATTCGAAAGGACATTATTTGGCATTTGTTTTTTCAATGTTATCTCTTTCAAATATTGGCCGCAGCTAATTCTCAGATAGTCTATCCGTTGAGTCTATTTTGCGATGACTCGTTCGAGCATTTCGACTGGTAACTGGCGAATGACACACGTGTTGTTTTGCTCCAAGGCCTGAATCGAAGCGGATTTATCCGCATAGACTTCAGACTTTTCATGTACTCAGAGGCAAAAGTCTAACTGTGTGATATTGCACGATCTTGGTGGCCAATCGATCGGCCCAAAACGAGAAATTATTTGCTCATCGAAGTGTTTTTTCAATAAATCCATTGATTTATGCAATGTGTGAGGTGTGGTGCCGTCTTGTTGAAACCAAATGTCGTAGAGATCACGAGCTTTATGTTAAAATTCAATACAATTCATATATACAAGGTGGTTTCCAAAGTAAACAGGACTTTTTAAATCTAGCGCCCCCTGGTGGCGACATCTATATGTCCACTGGTGCGATAGAATCTGCTATCTTTATCCATTGTGCAGTGAATTTGTGTTATCGGTGCGAAAATGAGCTTCGAACAAAAAGCCAACATTAAATTTTGTTTTAAAATTGGTAAAACTTTTACCGAAACGTTTCAATTGATGAAACAAGTTTATGGCGATGATTACCTATCCCGTAGTAGAGTGCACGAGTGGTTTCAATGTTTTCAAAGTGTTCGTGAAGACATAAATGGCGATCAACATGTGGACCAATCAAAATCCGTGATCACCGGAAATTCCATCGAGACTGTGCGTGAATTCATCAAAAATCAATTGAAATCATCATTGAAATTCATGGAAATGGAATGGAAACATCGATTTATCGCATTTTGACCGAAAATTTGGGCTTCAGAAAGGTGTGTGCACGGTTTGTTCCGCACAAATTGACTGACGACCAAAAATTGCTCAGAATCCAACATTCGATCGACGCCTGTGAGCGGTTATTTGACCAAAAATTTTTTAACCATTAACCACAGAACCTGATAGCGGCATCATGAAAATTTCAAAAGCTGTATGGAATGGAAACAGGAGGAGACTATTTTGAATAAAATAAATTGATTTTGCCGAAAAAACCATTTGTTCTGTTTTTTTTAAGTCCTGTTTACTTTGGATAGAACCTAGTCCAAAAATTATATTTCAAATCATTTGCTCAAATTCACGTAAGAATCATTTGAAAATTTTAGAAATCAAAAATGGAAAAAAAAGTAAAAATGTGCATATCTATACGTGCTTATAATATGAGTTGTACTGATTTTGCTCCTGAACCAGGCAGTTTTTTAGGACGAACCCGTTAGTCAAATAAAAATTACATTGACATTTTCGTCGTCAAGGCATTGCGGATACTATGCTAGAAGGGCGCAAATGCATTCATAACAAACCAAACGCGATACCCAGCATAACAATATATCAGCATAACTGAAGTTTTGATAAAAAGGTCTACTATAATTTGAGAAATATAGAAACTTTTCGAAGTATTACACACAGTAGTGCAATATTTAAACGGGAACGAAGAAATATATGCGTACAATTTCAAACTGGTTCTTCCAAAAAAATAATAAAATTGGTAAATATTGGGAATAGTAGAATAAAACTGCAACCAAATACACAGTGCAATGAGTTAAAACTGGCTCAGTAATCATTCGATGAATAATATACTACGTGCATCCCAAACGACTGATGCCAGCACCTTGCCAGCCGATTTTTTGTCTTTCCACGCTTGAGAACCGTTTCATAATATGCAGTCCACTAGGCAGACTATCGATTGGACTCGGTTGATTTCACTGGTGCACAGCCCAAATTCAACAGTATTTCCCCTCAAAAACCAATGCTTTATTAACCTACGAAATGCTTTTTGATCAATTTTTTTGTAAACTAACAAAATTTCACCAAAAATTCTATATCTCCTTAGCTAATAGTCATAATCTAAATAATAGAAGTCATATAGATGGTATTTGTAGTACTTAATATGTATCAGCCACAGTACAACGTGTACGGGTTATCTAGTAGTGTATGTTTGTAACAAAAAAACTTATAATGAAATATTTCATTTTGTTTAAAAAATACGGTTTCTTACTCGATGAAACCCAGCAAAACGCGCAAAACACGTTATTTATAAAAGTGGATTTTCATGACATGATTTACACGACAGCTTGACACGACTTGGAATATAACCACGCCAAGAAGGCGCCAATGCATACATCGATATAAAACTTTACCCGAAATGTGCGCTTCAAATATACCACCTTATGAGCAGAAAGTGTCCAAATCGGACCAAAAATATTCAAGTCCTCAGATACCGAATATGACCGAAAATATCGGTCAATCCGTGAGTTATATTATCGAAATTCGGAGAATTTTTAGTATGCTTATTTAGTTAAAGGTGTCTTGAATCGATTCAATAATTTTCTTAGCGCCCATATCACAAATAGAAATATTTTCGAACTTCCAGATGACTCTATACTGCATATATGTGAGCTATTTTAATAAAATTGAGAGAGCATGCTTTTCTAATAACTTTATATCTTCGTGTCTAAAAAAAGAGTAAAATCGGTTGAAAGCTTACTCTAGACCCCATATAACTTACAACACTTATTCACCTGAAGGCATCTCCCTGGCTTTGGAACTAAGAAGTCGCATGAGTATGAAAAGTTCGGTTACACCCGAACGAAGCTTTTCCTCACTTTTTTAATTACTTTATTTATATCAAAATAACTTAACTGATCGAAATTCTTTAAAACAGCAAATCATACACAGTAATAGTGCAAATGGACAACAACACAAATATCTCTTTTATTCTATGAATTTGAACCAATAAAATCAAGCCAGAACTTATACGAAACTGTTATGCAGAAAACTGGCAGCTTAGCCAGCAGCTTAAACTCTTATGAAGAACAAGCAGAGAAACCCCGAGGTACACTTGAAATCACCGCTTATGGAAGTTGCAGTTGCCTCAAGGCGAAAATTTTAAACAAAAGTTTGCTCACAAACGCAACAAAATAAAATACTGAAAGTCAAGAACTTCCTGGAATGCCAAACAATTGTTGACCCCAAACTCTGCATGCAGTTCATGATAAGCGCATTACTTTTCAATTTGAGCACATATTTTTTCGCTCGAAACGTCAGGTATTTTCAATTGAGCAATTTTATGAGATTCTGATTACGAACAAAGAGCGACAATAAATACCCAAAAGTGGCGCGCAAATACGTACAATATGCGTTTGGCGCTCACTCACAGGCGTTCTAAGTAGCTATAAACTCGTATCGCACAATTTTCCAATTGAACACAAGGGTAAGTTCAAAAGTTTACCGCCTGCACGAAAATAACAAAGGAAATGACTTACCGTAGTTATGCGCCTAAAAGTAGGCATATGGCAAATTGACCTTCTAAAATTGCGATAAAATTTAAAAATGTATAGGAATTTAAACAAAAGAGCATAAAAAGCCTATCAACACATTGTAGATACGGCTACAGACAAATTTGGGTTTATATGCCAATTTACAAACACTCCGAAATATACGTACATACATATGGTTATATTGTAGTTGTTATATATTTCATATATTAGAAGCTATGTATAACATTTTTTTATAGAGATACATATACATTCTTTGATTTTGCTATCGGTAGCAATCAATTTTTTCTCCGCACCCACAGTCGTGTCACAGCATACCTTAAAGCGTTCACTCATTTGTTATGAAAATTTTTCGTTGTCATTTGGCAGCAAGACCACTTGGCTTGCAAAGCCCACACACTGCTCGTCAGGCACATCTGCTAACGTCAATATGCTAAACTATGCACTTCAGCATATTCGGCACTTTCAACAGTCATTTCTTGCCGCTACCAGCCATCAGTTTTGGTGATGACAGCTCCAAGTGGTTGCCAGCTGCTGGTCTACAGCTTGGCTTTCTCCGTTTTGAACGGACACTTTGCTTGATGGCACAGTGTGTTGGCATGTGAAATTAGAGAGCAAAATACTTGTGTTAAAAAAATTAAAAAAAAATCAAGTTAGAAAATCTTGGGATTCGCAAATAATAAAGTTTGTGCTGTTTAATATACATTATAATTATTTAGGGGGTTAAATGGGTTTCCTGGAGTAAAAAACTGTAATTTCCACCAGATGTAATATAGTTAAGTCAACGATTTTTCCAACCCTCGAAACACTTTTCATAATCACTTCTCGGGATGGCCTTCAACTCCTTCAGCGAATTTTGCTTTAACTTTTCGATCGACTGAACATGGGTTCCACGGAGCTGTAAGTTCCGGCTTGTGTTTTTAATAAAACTGTAAGACCGTAAGCTTTTTCCAACATTCGCAACGATTCCGCACACGAAATTTGGTAAGAAGTTCATAAACAAACTGGTTGACAGAACGCACTCATATTTGGCACAGTAATTACGGACAGTGCTATAAACTTAGCAAAATAATATTTTTGTTTTTTATATTTATTATGCAGGAAATTTAAGTTAGTAAATAAATGACTTATATTGTAATACTTTGTATAAAAATTTTGCGTAAAAATGTTGTTCTACATACAATACTCGTACAACATACTTAAAAATTTCGCATGGAAAATAAACAAAAGAAAAACATTAGTACAGAAAGGAAGTACTAAAAATTGTGTACTAAAACCGATTTCAAATCAAGATGGAAATTCTGTCACAGTTATTTTATACAACTTTGAGTACTAAATTTACACTTTCGTTTGAAAAATATGCCAAGGAAATTTTAGCACAAAATAGCGGTACTAAAATAGTGTACTAAAACTTTTTTCAACTCAAGATGAAAATAGTGTCAAAATTAATTTTTATATAATTTACAGTCTCGTTTGAAATTATATTAAGCAAATTTTAGTACAGAAAGCGGTACTAAAGTTTTTGTACTAAAACTTTTTTCAACTCAAGATAAAAATAGTGTCAAAGTTATTTTATACAACTTTCAGTACTAAATTTTTAATTTCTTTGGAAAAATATACCTACTAAAAAAATTTTAGTACAAAAAAGATAAAAAAAATTTTTGTACTAAAATTCTTTTTAAAGTTATGTTCAAAACTGTGTCAATCTGAAGTCTTAAGGCTCAAGTTGCAATAGTTTACTTTTAGTACAACGGCGCTTCAGTAAGTGGTAAAAAGTTTGTTTTTATACTTCAAATAGAATAATATCAAAGATATGACTGATTAAGAAGAACAAATTTTAAAAATAAAAATTTATGTGTATTGAGTCTTGAAGTTTATACTTTTTAGTACTCAAACAAATTTATTTAGAAGTTAGAAAATGTGTAAAATTAAGTCAATTTCGTTTTCTTTTGAATGGAGTAATGAAGTGATGAGCAGAAGTGTTCGTGTAAAGTAATCTTAATACTATAACAAATGCTCTAAACCTGTCTTCATAATTAGCTGCTTAGCTTTAAAAATTTTATTTTTTTAATACACATATGTATTTTTTTTATAATTTAACTTTAGCTTTAATTTTCAAATTGCATGCTTTGCAAAAAATTCGAAATTAGTCTATGTCTATTTGCATAAATATACACCAAGTGTATTTTCAACAAACCGTTATATCTATTTCAGCTGTAAAATCTTATTTTGCACAAGAAAATTAAATTTGCCCTGAACGCAATGCAGTCCCTTTTTATACTTGTATTTATTCCCACACACAACCATAATTTTCAGAGGAGTTCAATCGATAGTGTCCATTTTCCACTTCATTGACATTTTTGCACACTTTTATAATGGTTTGAGTGAAGACACGCACACACAACTTTACAAAACGCACTTACACATACTTATGAAAAGGCATATTAATGAATAAAGTGAGGTATAGACTTATATACAGTGGTGGATCCACGGGGGGAATTTAGGGAAATGCTCACCGACCCACCTAGCGTCAGTTGACACCATGAACCACAAAAAACATATAGACATGATGCCGCTTGCGACTATCGAATGCCCCATAGGTTCGATATCTCTGCGGGCATATATGCCTCATACTGTACAATTGGTACTATTGAGTATAAAAACACTCGACGCATGGTGACGTTTCATTTAAATCCGTTTATCTCGCCAAAAACGCCTCAACTTGACTGTCCAATAGAATCACGCTATGCCCAGCTGAGCGGAATCATCTATATAGTAACTATAAGTTGCCCAAGTTACCCATTTCATTTTCGTCAATTTCTGTGAAGTTATACCTTATTCTGGAAAATAAAGTGCCCAATTTTGAATATCTAAAATGGTAAGTATCGATGTTGTTTCGATTTTACTGTTCATTTTTGTGCGTGGTGAAATTTCACTGACATTCAAACGAGTGTTTACATAAAAATTGAGGTTAGGTTTGTTTATTCAACAATAGTAGTAACCAATTTTGCATATAGAACCCGAGTTTTAACTTGCTCTCGTCCTCGGAAGCCGGCGATTGCCGACGATAACAGCTGGTCCGGAAACGCCTGGAAATCAGGCACGGAAATTTTCCCGGCTCTGTCGGGAAATGTTCCCGATTTTTATTCACATTTTGTAGAAAAAATATATTCGGCCGGGTTTGAACCCTAGGCTGCGCAAGTGACCTGCCAGCTTAACCACTACGTCACGGGCGACTTTGAAATGTAGATCTCAAATATGATAGACCTTCGCTAAGCTAAACCGGTTTGGCAGACAATGAAGAAAATGAATCTCCGAATGGAAGAATGCACTACGATAGGAACTGATGGATGTGCGGTCATGCTGTCAGATATCGGAGCAGTCAACGAAATTCGGAGAGAAGCAAAAAATGCTGTCATGACTCCGTGTTTCTCGCACAAACCTAACAACAGTATTTCAAAGTCAGTGAAAGTACGATTAATCGAAAACGTTGCCAGTGCCATACGAGAAGTCGACAAATTTTTCAAGAACTCATTTCCAAAACGTGTGACTGTATTAGCAAAGATACTTGGTGAAAAAATTGTCCAGTTGTGTGAAATAAGATGGGTAGAGAGGCACGATGCTGTCCTTCAATTTTTTGCGAAGTTACCGTTGATCATCGAAGCTCTGAAAATCAGTGAGTGGAAGAACAAAGAAACAGCAGGCAATAATTCTCATATCGGCTTTGTGCAAGTTCGAATTTATCGTCGGGCTCTTCTGTCTCAGCGACACACAGTGAGACAACGCCGGCATCAAATACAAGGAGTCATTGTAGAGCTCTGAAATTTTGCACAGGTTATTTTTGAGACAATTCCAGTTTTTAAAAAAAAAAAATTAAGAAAATTCACCCACCTGCCATACAGTCGAAATTTGTAAAATGCCGTATAGTCCGTAATACTTTAGGTATAACTTTCAATTTTGGTATACTTGAATGTTATATAGTTACAAACATTATTTGAAATAAAAATTGAACTTTGGCCTACTTTTAACCCCATCACCCATACTACCTCAACATAAAAAGTGCCATATTTTCTAAAATATATTAAATACAACCTTCAAATTCTATATTACTGTAATTTATATCATTTAAAATGTTTCATGCAAAAATTACAATAACACGCCCACTAATACGCCCACCTCCCAATGAAATTGAAATTTTTTTTCACTCAATCAATAATTTTTTAACATCATCATCATATTCTAATTTTTTCAATTTGTTTCTCATTCTAAATGAATTAATGTAAGGATCTGATGATATTTGCAAATAGTGCATTACATCTTCATTCGTAGAAATACGTGAATTTTTACGAGAATGGAATAGCCTACAGTTTCTATACTCCTTATTCATTGCTTCTTGCGCTTCTTCGGATAACATTCCTGTAGCAAAAAAAAAAGTTAATATTAAATAAAGTTTAAAAAAATACTTTCAAAAATAAACATTGTAAACAAACCTATTGGCAATATAGCCTCAGATACCATTTTGCTGCCGTGAATGAGAACTTTATGCACAGTGATGGGCATGTAGTACCAGCCAATTTATGTGTGTACAAATGTACATATGTTTGAGCGAAACAAAAACTGGTTTGGCTCAGCGGATGGAAAAAATGCCCAAAAACCAACAACAACCAAAACCAAAATTATGCTCACTATATTAGGCTGCTTATGAGCTTTGGACAACAAAAATAATTATAATGCAAGAGACTATTTTCTATTTTCCTGCCAGGCGACAAGCGGCACTACAATATAACAATTAAACTGACCACATTAGAAAGTGATCATAACACAACTTAGATAAGAACAATATCTTGCACTATCAATTTAAATTAAAAATTATGCAACTATCTAACCCAAAGTCAATGACCTTCAACAAAATTATCTATCAAATTAATAACGTAAATAAAATTTATGTAAACAAGAATATTTTTATTAAAACATAAATGATCTTTAAAGCATAATTCTGAATAACTAACAAAAAACAAATGTATTTTATTACTATTCTCTTGCACAATAAGTGAATAGTAAACAATTAAAAAAAATAAAAGTAAAAAGTTGTAAACATGCTAATGCATACGTATAGTGACAGAATGTGCGCGTTACGTACTTTTTGTAGTTTTTGTATGTTTAATGCGCTTTTGCAAAATTTTGCTATATGTCCTCTACTTTAAATTAAAGCTGAGATTTCAAACTTTCATTTGGTATAAGTCTGCACCTAGGGCGAGGGACTGCTTTATATTTCCTGGGCCATTGAAAATGCAAAATGTTCAATTTTTGCACCACAATTCTGTTGTTAAGAAAAAAAAAGTGTTTTTTTTTTAATTTATTTTTTTCATTTACTCATTCTACAATAACTAAATTAATTAAAAATAATACTTTAAAGTTACATTTATTATGTATTTTTATTTTAATAAGCTTTTGATTATTACACATTGAACTAACATATTTCAAGCGCGTTGGCATACCTCAACTTTGACTTGCTCTAGACCAAAAAGTAATGAAGTTGTGAGGCTGAAATTTCAGGGAATTGTTACTCATATATCTGTTAATATACTGTAAAAATTTCATCCAAATTGGACGACACGTCAAAAACCATTTTTTGCCGCGGTTACTATTGGGCTGTCTCACTGTGCAGCGTGTCAATAAAAAGTCGAATTAATCAAATTTCAAATTTTAACACAGTAATTTGAATTTTCAATTATTTCACGCAACCGAATTGAAATCATTTACTGAAATTGCCAGTAAAATGAAGGAAAAGGAAGCCAATTCTCTACATCATCTCATTTCGTACCATCAACTGAAGATGGCACGATAAACAGTAGAAGCTCCGGTTGTACAAGCGAACAGCTGATTGTCAACACTTGTAACAGCTGGAAGAATTAAGCAACTTGGTGCTAAGAATATTGCCGAGGTGATAAAATTCATTTCATTAATAATAAGTGCAAGTAACAACAAAAATATACATAAAATACATTTTCATAGATGTCGTTCATCAGCAAAATTGGTGCACATTTTTATAAAAGCAGCTTACGTCTGTTGACTGCCGCTTCCAATGTGCACACTCCCGCTGTCAACTCAAATAGCCGCACATATCACATAATGGCCAACGGTAGGGCATTGGCAGCAAGCGGGCCAATTGCAGTCACTAGCAATATTACAGCTACAAATACTAGCGTTGAAAATGGAATTCAGCGTCTGCTCACACCATTCAATTCACTTTTAACGCAAGTGGCAGGTTTTAAGGTTAAGGGACGTCTGCGAAGGCGCTGCAAAGATTGTTACTTTGTGGTGCGACAAGAGCGTCTTTATGTCATTTGTCCAACACACCCGCGTCATAAGCAAATGGCTATGAAGAAACGTGAGAAGAATACATGGATACTAACGCATGCCACACAATCGAAAGTGAGACCATACTGAGTTCTTTAGTTGAGAGAAAATTGCTACAAAAGTGCATTGTTATGTGTTATTTAGAAAAACGCATTAGTAAATAAATTAAAAAAGTCCAAAAGTATATTTCTTTTTTTTTATAAAATTGTTGGATTCGATATTCTAAATTCGTCTACATAAACAAATAGAAATGAATGTGAGTCTGTTACATTAACGTTAATCTCAAGCGAATAAGCTAAACCATTGTCAATATTTCAAAAGATATACCATAATTTTATTTCTTCGGGAAACATATTATTTTTTCTTACTATCACACTTGTTGCCGTCCTTTTTACCGTCTTTTTTATCTTTTCCTTCTGCCTTTTTATCTGCCTCTTGGACATATTTTACCAGATCAATCATACGCGAGGAATAACCATATTCATTGTCATACCAAGAGATTAATTTATAAAATGTATCAGTTAATGCTATGCTAGCTTTAGCGTCAAAAATTGAGGAACGCGCATCAGTTGTGATATCTGCCGACACAATCTCATCTTCCGTATAACCGAGTATGCCTTTCATTGGACCTTTAGAAGCTTCTTGGATTTTCTCTTTAATGCAGTCGAGTGAAGTTGGCTTGCCAAGGCTAACCGTTAAGTCGACTACGGAAACATCCGCAGTGGGTACACGAAAAGCCATACCCGTTAATTTACCATTCAAAGATGGTATAACTTTTCCAACTGCCTTGGCAGCACCCGTCGATGCAGGTATGATGCTTTGCAGCGCACCCCGACCGCTCCGCCACTTCTTTGGTGACGGTGCATCCACACATTTCTGTGAGGAGGTAACCGCATGTACTGTAGTCATTAGGCCACTACATATTTCGAAATTGTCATGTATGACTTTCGCTAAAGGCGCCAGACAATTTGTGGTGCACGAAGCATTTGAAATAACCTTCATATCTGGTTTGTAAGCGTTCAAATTGACGCCAACAACAAACATCGGCGCATCGGCAACGGGCGCGGAAACAATTACCTTTTTTGCGCCGCCCTTTAAATGAGCGCTCGCCTTCTCGGTGGATGTGAATTTGCCGGTGCATTCGAGCACATATTTAGCGCCAACTTCACTCCATTTGATTTTGGTCGGATCCTTCTCAGCCAAAATTTTTATGCTAAGATCGTTAATTTTCAAATTTTTGCCATCCATTGCGATTTTGCCTTTGAAGCGACCATGTGTTGAGTCATACTTCAACATATAGGCCATGTACTTTACGTCGATAAAAGGTTCGTTGATCGCCACAATTTGTGCCTTTCGACGTATTGCCTCGCGCAATACTAAACGTCCAATCCGGCCAAAACCATTAATTCCAATGTTAGACATATTGCTATTTCAGATGAGCACATAAAATTTAGATTTTTCGAGAATAAAATTGTAGATTGCGGATTTTTATAAGGATTTTATATTAAAGAGTTAATTAGACAATAGATTTTTTAGTTTATTTTGAAATAGATTTCACCGAATACATGTTTGAAATAATTTGCCTTTTATTACCAGTTGCGCAATCCCAACATTTACCTTTGTGCAACAGTTTAAACTCCGAACATAATGATATTGCAGGGAAATTTCTTGTTGATGAACAACCAAAACCAACGAAAGGTTAGAATTCTTATGGTAAGACGCAACCCGTTTTGCCAAATTTTATTTTAAAAATATATATGTATGTATATGTATGTGTACGTAACAATACAACTTAGCTATAGATAATAAATTAAAGTAAAAATAACTGTTTATTTGCCCTGCAGCTTGGACAGAAAGTCTATTAAAAAGTTATAGCGTTCTTTGACCTCCGCCAACGAACGAGATGGCAGCTTATCATGCATACGTTTGAAGAGTAGCTCCTTCTCAATGCCGGCGCTCAACTTCATCTCGATCAATATAAGCTTGTCCTCTTCACGAGTCCAAGCCGTGGAGGCTTTAACTGGCGCTTGATTTGATTTGTATGTCGCTGCATCATCCTCTGGAGTGGATGCGCTTAATGTAGCAACCACCTCTAACTTACAATCTTCAGTGTAATTTTCATTTGTGACAGCGGAATTGGGCACACTTGACGATGGGCCTGTCATAGATGTTGTAGTGTTCGCAACTTCCTGCAAATCGCTATTCTCAACATGCTGTGCTTGTTGTAACTGATCGAAGCAGTCATGCGAAAATGAATGTGACACTTCAGCATTCTCTGGTATGAATTCCAAATCATCGGAATTATCGCTGTGCTCCAATTTAGTTACTGTGAGTAGTGGCGGCGTATGCGGCGAAACGGATCTACGCTCATACGACTGCAGCACAACACTATCGTCTGCAACAGACGACTCTTGGCTAGTGTCGCCAGGTTTTTTGGCACAAGCTACTATAGCAATACGATCTTTATTATCGATTTCACCTTCGTAGTCCTCCTCCGCAATCAAAGATTTTAGTTTCTTGGCACATGCGATGGCAGGATTGTGTTCGTACACAACAACCATTGGTTGTAGGTTGCTGCCGCTTGGGCGTACACGCGTCGCCGACACAGGTGATTTAATCTTCTTTGTGGGCGATTTCCGTTTATCGCGTAGCTGCTGAGAGATCTGTGGGTCGGCATTGCTATCACTACTACTATTACTACAGACCGCATTTGTAGCGGGTGCGGTTAGTATTGTCGTTGTTAACGCGCTGCTAGTTGCACTAGAGTTATTCGGCGATAGGCATAGCAAAGGTGTTAGACTGGTGGTACTTGTGTTGGCGCAGTTAGGTGTACCAGGTGTTGGATGTTTGCGCGGTGATACTATTTTACCGTCATCGTTGAAATTCAGCGAAGACTTTTTAGCATTTGCATGGTGAGACGCGAAGTTACTGCTTGTGTTTGGTGTGCTCGTAACAGGCGCAAAGCATGTATTCGCATAATAGGCGGGATTAAGGCGCATCGCATGTGCACGTAAAGCGGTGTCGTCACATATTTCCAGTGAGGAGCTGGTATCCTCATCGTTAGGCATATCAACTATTAACACTAGAGTAAACAAATGATTAATATTATTCATTTGTTTATTGTGCCTATATATTATACCTTTGGACAAATCTTCCTCCTCCGATTTATCGTTATCATCACTGTTGCAATCAGCCGCCGCATTTGCTGCCGCTTTGTCCACAGCAACCGCCAATTGTTTTTCTCCATGCTCGCGTATACCGTGCACACATTCGGGCATTTGCAATTCCAACAGCTCTTCGTTATTACATTCTGCGGCCGTTTCAGGCTGACAGTTATTCGCCATGAAAGAGAGTTTAGCGGGTAGCGTCATTTTGTTACCATAGAAAATGCGTCCATTTATATACTATGAAGAAAATAAAATTGTTACAAATATTTATTTATACACTACCAATAAAGCACTCACCCTCAACTGACAGTTATGCGTTTGGTTTTGTTGCTGTTGCTGCTGCAGTTCACAGCAAGGCGCTGAAACTTCGTGTGAATCATTGAGAGTTTCATACAGATTGGGCTTGATTTCGACTTCCTTCAAATTTACTTGTTCGGGCGTTGAAAATATTCTTTTTAAAGTAAAGAAAAAACAGTTAAAAACGTGTTTTTACATAGAAATTAACTGCGTTATGTTTATACCTTTCTGGTGGTTTAGCCTCAGTAAACTGTTGCAAAAACCAATCGATGAGAAATTGATTGCCCTTTAGCAGTGGCAAAATTTTTGTTTCGACTTTTTTCATGGTAACTTCCGGATCCTCTGCCAACTCAGCCAGACAGTTATAAATTTTTCGTATTTGAGCAGGTTGTTTATTAAAATAAATATTTAATTTGTTGATAAATGTTGTCATATTGTTGATCATGAAATGCTCGAAGAATTTTCCAATTTCCACTGCTTCAGATGGTAACAAAAAAGTGAGAAACACCTGAGCCAGCTCAGGATGCTCAGGTAGAAAAAGTTTTTCTAATTTCTATTTCAATTAAAAATGCATAAATTATTGTCTTGGTATCAAGTGTTTTAACCGCTTTGTACTTACATAATATAAATCCGCAACTTTATCACGACGCGGATCGAATGTTTTGAGTATATGATTGAATTTTTTACAGTCTTCAGAACGATTTGAGGCTTTGAAAGCCTCTTCCACCTTTTCATAAAAGTTCAGT
The DNA here is from genome assembly GCF_016617805.1 of Bactrocera tryoni. Classification (NCBI taxonomy): domain Eukaryota; kingdom Metazoa; phylum Arthropoda; class Insecta; order Diptera; family Tephritidae; genus Bactrocera; species Bactrocera tryoni. Next base: position 65,575,209 of record NC_052501.1, on the reverse strand, counting down.
GCGTAAACTACGTATACAAAATTAAATATTGTAAGAAAAAATTTTAGTATGAAATTACTCTGTGCACTTCAGTCTTTTACATACTTGCGTCTTTGCGATTTGCATCCTCAGCTGTATCAGGTAGCAGCATATGCTTAAAATTTTCCTCCTGTCTGCTAGCCTTTTTGCTGCGCGAACAGACGTTGGACTCCTCTTCACCACGCGTACGTTTACCAAAATATTGTTGTGAACTATGCACAAAAAACTTCGCTGTTGGCAAATGCTGTACTGCAGTAGACCCGCTCGTTGATATGGGTTGCGCATTGCCAGCACTGGTACCAGAAGTAGTGGAAGTAGCATTACGACAGGCCATTTTGAGATCTCTTAACAAGTTTGTGTATAACTCTAATGCTTTGAAATATCTGTAAACTTTGCGTACAATTGGCACACGTTTGTACAGCACTTCTTTTCGTTTTAAATTTTTACGGTAGCAATTTAATAAACAACTGATTCGTTGTTGCCGCTGACGTTTATTTTTCTTATGTCGCTCAAATATGTGACACGACCATCGCAATGTCCTAAAGCGCGTTTTTTTGGAGTACCCAGCTTTAAACTTAGTAGGCAAATGCAACTTGCGTCGTGCTGATTTAACTTTCAATGGACTCCCCTCACTTGCACACTGCGTAGTTGTAGGTTTTAAACTTGGTCCATTTTTCAGCGGTTCAAGAATCGGTTGCAAAGTTTTGGAACCCCAATCGTAATTGAATGAAGCGATATTTGCATTTTGGTAGTCAGAGGCATTCAAGTTCTCTTTGTCAGTGGAAGATGTGTCTTTTATAGCTAAAGCTGTTGTGTTATTGATGGGTGGTTGTGAGTCCCCAATTGTTGTAATACCAGTAAAATGATAATTCACATTTATAGTTACGCAATTTGCAATACTTCTTTTCGAACGAGTTTTGGTGAAGAAATTATTGTTATTTGTTTGTGAAAACCACGATGAGTTAGCGCCGCTGTTGTCCGGTGTTGAAGCTTGAGTTGTGCTATCTGGTAGTTTTATATTTTCGCCCAAAGCCTCACGAACGAATTCCAAATAGGACGATCCAGCTGCTTCAGATGCATATACACCTCGTTTTCTTCGTTCTGCTCGTCTTTTCTGAAGTTAATTACGAAATTAAAAAATGTAATGCAAAAATTTCTAATGCTTCACAAATCAAACACACTGCAAAATTCTATTAACACTAACGTCAAAACCACAAACATAAACAAAATAATTGTGAACGTCTAGATTAAAATGAAGTACCCACTGTGAATACTTCGCAATATGCATTCGATTGCAGTAATAAAATGATCGCTAGTTCTGGAGTACGATTTATTATTCGATATATATATATGTTTATCAAATTGCATGCATAAATAAATTTGGTACATGGCATTTTAGCAATCCAAAGTCATTGTGCATTTAAGTTTCTTTCAAATTAATACTAATAAACTAGATTTTTATACAGCTAAGGGCAGGACAATCGAATAGATCACATACTATATTACGAATTAATATTCATCACAGGGATGCACTTGAATTAAAAAAAATTTAAAATCGATTATTACATCGATAACTACGGAAATCGTAAATCTCAAACAAAGGTGGAAAGCGTATTTCTAAACACACCTGGAAGGTTTGGCAATAGGCAAATAAATAAATATTTAAGTTTTGAAAAACAAAACTAAGCTAAATATTAGCTCGCGTTTTTCAATAAGCAAGCATCTTAATACAAAACGACATAAGTTAATCAAGTTGGCTTAAAACTTCAGTATTGTTTACTACAATTTATCAAATAGTATCAAAGTGACCACGTCACAACGATTACTTTGTGAAACCTGTATAGCACGCAGCATAAAACATGAGTTCGAAAGTAACTTTCAAAATTACATTAACATCGGATCCTAAATTGCCTTTTAAAGTACTCAGCGTACCAGAGGGAACACCATTCACGGCAGTGCTGAAATTCGCAGCGGAAGAATTCAAGGTGCCAGCAGCAACCAGCGCAATAATAACAGATGATGGCATTGGTATTAGTCCACAACAAACAGCAGGCAATGTATTCTTAAAGCATGGTTCAGAACTACGACTGATACCTAGAGATCGTGTCGGAAGCGCACAATAAATGTGATGGGCAATAATTGCTGATTTTTTATTAAATTATGTTAGCTTAACTGTAAAACAAATTTTTGTACAATACCCAGCTAATATAGCGACTAACAATATTCTATCACCTTCTTGTGGATTTTTCAGAATTTATGAAATTTGTGTGAAACATAATGAGTTACACTATTGCTTTCCAATATTATATAGGAATAACAATTTACTCATAAGAGTTACGCCAATAAAATGAACACATAAGCGATTATATACAATATATCCCGGCAATTTCTTCCTTAAAACAATTAATATAAATTAAATATCCACTTACCTCATCTATATGCGTTTGCCATGCCAACGGTAGCTCAGTGTAACGATCCTTAGGTGGTAATACTTTGTTGTTTTCGAAGTAAATAAGCTTGTGTTGAACTGGTGGAGCACGTTTGTGTTCGAAATAATACTGAAATAATAAACACATATTGAATACTTAATTGTTATGTATTTTTCTACGCAGTGACCAACCTTCACCGGATTATAATAATCCGCATTTCTCAAGCATTTAACTTGAGTCCATATTCGATAAAACGACTTGCCGTAAACAGTGTCCTTTGTTAACCGTTCCACAGCTACCTTTAATTCCGACGTTTTCTTTGATATGCGCTCACCTGTTTCGCGTATTTTTTGTATATGACGTTCCAGACCCATAGCAATTAGTTGCATTTCAGCAGGTGCAAACGCCTCATATTTAGTTCGTCTTGAAGTGAACGGTATACGGGGCAAATATTCTGGATACATGAACGCCTCGCTATTTATTACAAATTCCATAATGCGGGGAGGAAAACGCGGAACTTGACGACAGTTACTTTTGCTATAACGAGAGAGGTATCATTATGTATTAAAAATAAAAAAATTGATAAAAATTAGCTTTTCGGTGATGTCCGACACTTACGTGCTATTAATTTCACTGTGTATAAATCTGTAAAGTAAACATTACAATTATTGAAATATTTTTTTTGTTATTTCAAATTACTTACTTCATCATTTCTTTGTTTTCCTTAGTATCCTTATTTAAATCTTCCTCCCATTGTCGTATAAGGCTTACAGCCAGCTGGAGATTCCACGCCCGGAACGACGCATCATCTTGTGCTCTGTTTTCGATTTCCAACAACATTTCTTTCGCCTTAAACGAAAGCTTCCAATACATCGGATGTGAGTAGCTTTGTATAAATGTTTGTGTTAGCATTTGTACGTGAATACGTAACTGCTGTTGTAATATATCATGTTGATGCTTGGTAAAGCCTATCGGTTGGATTGACAACTCCTCCTTTTGTGAAATATGGTTCGACATGTTACGATTAGTCTCAAATTTCTTTAAATATTCAGTATATACATGTTTTCTAATAGATATATATTCATATGTAAAGTTTGTGTCGTATGGTACACTGTAAAGTGGATCCTGTGGGGTTTTTGGAGAAGTAGGTGGTTCTGGTGCACGCGCTGGCATCCTCTGTGGCTGTATTCTAACTAGAGGGGGTGGTCCAATTGCATTAGCATTTGGTACCACACGAGCTAATTGATAGGAATTATTTTGTCCGGGTATTTTAACAGCTATCCATTCGGGTTCCGATGATAAGTTGGAGGGGGGGAGAGTTACAATTTGACTGCCACCTTGGTCCGGACTGTTTGTATATGCCACAGGCGCTTGTTGTTGCGTTGAAGGAGTGGACACAACATTTGGACTAAATGAGTAATCATTTATAGTCACATTATTTCGGTTACTAAGAGGAACTAAAGGTGGTACATCAGTAATATAATTTGGCTGTGGCTGTGGCGGATTATATGGTCGCGTTGTTGGTGTATCAAAATTTAGTTCTCTTACTATTCGACTATTATCTTTTTCAGGAATTGTTGGTGTAGCGAACTTATCAGAAACGGGGTCCATGTTTTTGTCTTCGGTAATGCTCGTCTCGCCGAAATTATCTAACAAAAACTTTTGTGGTGTATCCAACTCAATGCTTTCAAGAGACACGCCTTCATTGACCAATCCTTCAAACAACTCCGCCACGAGATCAGTTAGTTCTTTTCTAGGTATATTAACGTCACGCAACTCTTCAGCATCCTCTGCAATAAGTTATTAATAAATAAGTTAAATCAAAACGCAGGTAATTTTAACTGTCAAACCCAATATTTTCTCGGCCGCTATATACTCAGGATCATTAATGGGATCATCCTCATCTGCCACAAAACTGGTGCCTTTGATTAAAAAAAAAAAATCGAAAAAATATAAATATTATATTACTGTATTATTCCACATTTTTATAACGCTTACTTAAGGGCTTAGAAAAATCGTTTAGAAATTGCATCCAGTCTTCATCGTTGGCAGTCATATCAAAATCTTGTAAATCAATTTGTTCTACATCAGGTGGCACAAACTCAGACTCTATATCTTCGATAGCTGTTTGCTCCAGGCATAATTTTGAACGCGTCCGTGCGGCAATTCGCACATCTTCGCGTGTGCTCTTGGGTTTTTCCAATGGTATTTTAAAACAGCCGTCTGCGGTTAACTTTACGGGCGAGTCTTCAGCTTCTGTCTGTGATAAAGGTGTTTGTGGTGTGCGTGGATTCGAATCCATATCTGAAACTGTGCTATTTGGATCTTCATCGGACTAAAATAAACATATTAGTATTTAAGAATTATATAACTTTTAAAAATATAATTCAAATTTACTCACAATGAAATCCTCTTCTTTGAAAACATATTCCTCATCGTCTTCATCTGAATTTAATTCGTCCTGTATAAGAGTTGCAATTTCCGGCTCTTTAATTTCATTTACTACTGGCAATGTAATACCAGGCGTTTTATTTAACTCGCGTGCTCTAGCGCGCGTCAATTTGGGCACAGACGGTGTATCAGTAATTATTATAGCTGGTTGTTCGGATTCTTGACGTTCACGCTCAATTTCATCTTCTGCTTTTAGTGTGACCAGCGCAAGAATATGTTCATTTTTTACAAATTTCTATATGAAAAATATTTTATTAAAGCAATTATTGTATATTCGTGAAAACTGAACCTGTATCAATTGCCGCATCTCATCATGACTTAAATCATTTTCTTGAGCCACTTTTCGCAGTTTCTTTTCGATTTCAACCGCGTCTTCCATATCCTCCAATTCGGATTCTAAGTCGCTATCGCTAAACCTCTTGACCTGACATCTCTTTCTGTAAGAAATATGAATTGCATTTTGTATTTACAATTCAAGAAACCCAGTACAGTGGTTGAAGTTATAAACAAACCTTTTGCGCGCCCTGCGACTCCCCGATGAACCGCTTACATTTCGTACCGAACTATTACTTGAATTTTTCTTTGCGGAGTCACTTCCAGGACTTTGCTTCTTTGCACTTCCACCAGGCATATTATTTTAAACAATTTAAACTTCAATCTAATAAATACAGCATTTAAACACAATGATTTCGCCTTAAATATGAATATGAATTACTTCAATACAAGCAACAAATATTTCAAGCGGTAACTATTCACAATAGCTGGTTTTCATTGCTAGTAAGCAATAGACAGCAAGATGTGACATTTCGCAATTAAAAAATAGGGGTATTCTCTTGCTCTTGCAAAACCCTTGCACGGTGCAAGAATTGCATATATTTCCTCTTGGTGTACCGGCACAACAGCAAATACACGCAGAAAATTATTTGCAATGGCTGTAAAATATGTCAGACCAAAAGCTATGTATATTTGCATGCAATTTCAACCCTGTTTTAGCTATCATTTTACATAAAGACATATTACGTCGTTAAATTGCTGAGGAAGGTAAGTTTTAAATAGATTTTATAATTTCTATTTAAATTATAAAGATTTGTTAGTTATTTTGTTAAAAATATATGCAAATTAACAATAAATTGACCGCATCAGCCGTTCATATATCACTAGATTCTGCAATGGGTGCTCTCGTGCTCTTGTATATTTCGGTATAGTATTTTTGCAATCTGCAATCTTGCAAGAGCAAGAGAATACCCCTATTGATTTAATAAGCTCTTACATGCAATTTGAAAAAAAAAATCTCATATGGCATCTCAGGCAGCATGACAGCTGGCAGCTGGTGTTCACATTTGCGGCGACGCTTATCTTTAATATTTGTCCATTGGCAAAAAATTGTAAGTTTTATTTCTTAACCGATAACTATAAACTATTACTTGCTTAATAAATATAAAACAACAAATTGTTTGAACTTTGACACTTTTATCATTCAGTAAATTTTGGCACCTCGCATTCGAAGAGCCGGTAAAGTAAGAAAATGGTTTTGCCAGCGGGAGATGTTGTTTTATATAGCGTTCTTGGAGTAATCCTTTTGGAAAACATATTTGATATCTACATAACATATCGTCAGGTAATTGAAATTATTGAAAGATATTTCTAAATATATGTGCGTTGTTTAATTTAAGAGTTGTGTACATGTAGATATATTTATGAATTAGGTTAATTTAATATAACTTGGCTCAAAATTCATGTTAAGCAGGGTAGGGGGTAACTTGTCTCTGCGATGCGTCAGAATTTTATATGTATGTGTACACTTGACTAAAGATTTACATATAAATTAGTTTAGAATTTAATTTTCTACAGAAAGATAAAAAAATATATTTAATGTAATATATTGTCACGAAGTAGTAAATTTAAATTACAAATAAAATGGCAATTACACTTACAATTTGTTAACTTTTACTTACTTATAGATAAGAGTATACAGAACAGCTTTGAAGGTGCCCAGAGAGCTCAAAGACTGCATGAACGATGACACATTCCAGAAAGCTCGTCTTTATGGCCTTGACAGAGCCTCATTTGGCGTATTTAGTGCCATTATAAAAGATGTTATTCTAATGTGTATTGAACTCTATACTGGCTTCATTGCTGTGCAATGGGCTTGGGCTATAGATTTGGCAAAACTGCTGCATTTAAATGCCGATAATGAAATAATTGTCAGTTGCTTATTCGGACTTGTTACCAGCGTAATAGGTACATTTAAGGATCTTCCATTTAAGATTTACTCGGTATTTGTACTGGAAGAAAAGCATGGCTTCAATAAACAAACTGGAGGATTTTTCGCCTGGGATCAAGTAAAAGGTTTTCTCGTTACACAAATTTTAATGGTTCCTATTATTTCCGCAACCGTCTGGATTGTGCAGAACGGCGGTGATCAATTCTTTATTTGGTTGTGGCTTTTCACAGGCATCACATCGTTAGTTTTGCTTACTATCTATCCAATATTCATTGCGCCACTCTTCGATAAGTATACACCACTTGAGCAAGGTCCATTACGTAAATCCATTGAAGATCTTGCGGCCATGCTGAAATTCCCTCTTACCAAATTGTACGTGGTAGAGGGTTCAAAACGTTCATCGCACAGCAATGCCTACTTCTATGGTTTATGGAATTCGAAACGCATTGTACTATTCGACACTTTGCTACTGAACAAAGGCAAGCCAGATGATTCTGAATTGAAAGAGGAAGATAAAGGCAAAGGATGCACAAATGAAGAGGTACTCGCCGTACTGGGCCATGAGTTGGGTCATTGGAAGTGTGGTCATGTCACGAAAAACATTATTATAGCACAAGTACATTTACTTCTATTATTCGTCGTGTTTGGTTATTGCTTCACTTATGGACCATTCTATGAAGCTGTCGGTTTCCAACCTGGTACACGCCCAATCATCGTAGGTTTGCTTGTCGTATTCACCTATGTAATGGCACCCTATAATGCGATTGTCAATTTTGCTATGACAACACTATCACGTTACTTTGAATATCAAGCTGATGAGTTCGCACATGGATTGGGCTTCTCAAAGCAGTTGGGTCAAGCTTTGATCAAATTGAATTTAGACAACTTGGGTTTCCCTGTTTACGATTGGTTGTACTCGGCCTGTAATCACTCGCATCCAACGCTCTTACAACGTATGGACCGACTAAAGCAGTTAGATGTCGAACAAAAAACGCAGAAAAAAGAAAACTAAAGACGGAGCTGGTGCTATGCGTGTCTATGATAAAGGATTCAGCTTCTTTACAGATGTCATCGCTTTTAAACATAAAAAGCCGCACAGTTACAGTTTCTCGCCGCTGTACTAGTCCCACGTCGATTTCAATTATTAATCAAATCTCTTTTATAAATATTTTTTAATATTTGTATTTTTCGTTGTACAAATTTAGTTTTATTCATGAAAAATAAATCGGAGAAGCTTTTAAACAAACGATTACATTTATTTTAATTAGGTGTTCTAATTAGTTTTAAATAACTTTCGGAAATGAATTTTTCTTATTGGACTAAACGTCATTTATGGTTAGCATACATACAACTGTGTACACAGCTGTAAACAAGAGTCAGTACAAATTTTATATCATTCCTTATAAACAATACTCCTAAATATGTATGTATGCATATGCTCAAATAGAAACACATTTGTGTACATACATATATGTATTTACTTGTTTAGCCTAACAAGCTTTTCCGAGCAACTTTCAAAATACTTATGTTGTGAATTTGTCAGTTGTATTACGCAGAGTCTAGTGGTTACGCGGCGAAATAAAAAGATTAAATATGAACAGTATTAAATTCCCGCTAATTTTTTATGTTTCAATTCTTTTATACCAAAATTATAGTACAGCTTGGATTTTACCTATGCTAAGGCACAATGAACTTTCAAACGAGAAAAATGCGGAAAATCTACAAGGGAACGATACAGCAGAAGATTTCAAGGAAGTTATAGGCATACAAATAGTTAAATTTACACGTCAAGATTCAGTAATGAAAATGTTCGACTTCGACATGGATTTAGCACGTAAATTTGCCTACAAGCAGTGGCAAAAGTTGCTCAGTGTCTATGAACCGGCACCAAGTTTGCAAGTGACGGAAGTTACAGTACGAGTGCCAGCGCGCGACCCACAAAAAACAAGCAAAAAGCCGGAAAGTAAGTTAATGAAATCAATTAAACCAGCGAGACGTGAATACGATGAGGATGGACCACAACAAGTGGCACAGGCATTGCAGGATTTAAAGGGTCCCGATAATGTACATAAAGGATTAAAATAAAATATTTTTAATATTAAATTCAACTTTCTTTAAAGCTTGTACATATTTATTAATGTATACAAGTAAATTATATTTGACATGACTTATTTGAAAATGTATGCATTTAAAAATAGCTGTTTATTTAGATATTAGCTCAATCATTTGCTAGAGATTGTCTTTTCGTTTGCTTTGCCGTTATTTCCGTACTTTTCGCACGGGCTTCCGTACTTCCCTCACAGGCTGCCGTACTTCCTGCACATATTTCCGTATCCACCTCCGTGTATTCTTCCACACAACTATGTGTTACTCTTCCACTCGCAGAACCAATTTCAAGTGCTAGATTATCAAACGCATATTCACCAAATGAACTGGAACGCTTCCACGCTGTATCCGTGTTCCACACTTGATCGTGTTTATGTGCGCCGTGTTCACTACTAAAGCGATACCGATTTGGCGTCCGTGGCGTTGATACGCTATTCCGCCAATGGCGATACAAGTCGCAGCCAGGCATGCCACCAGCATCTTCTGGATCTGTATCCCAATTACCATTTGTACCAACACTATTGGCATCAATGCGCCCGTCAACTGTTGCTTGTTCGCAACCATATTCTGCCGAATCGTTCTCTGCTTGCGAACTTGTGTGATGCGTGGTGCAACAAAAGCACTGCGAACAGCGTAGACAACGACAACAAAGTATATTGCAGCAAAAATCGGATGCGGCGCGTAAACATTCGAAGAATTCGGGCATAAAGGAGGGATTGATTACAGCATAGACAAGTATATTTATACTAAGCTGCAGCGCATTCAAGGTTAGACAAATCATATCCAGCTTTGCCATCAAGTCGAAATTTACACGAGATACGTCGCCACCAAAAATCAAATTTAGTGCATTTTTACGTGAGGTAAGCGCTGCGGGCAACTCACCAATCATGTACAGTATAATTAAAATTATAATTGTTATAGTTAGTTTAAGCTGATGCTGCGTAACAAAAGGAAACGGAAGGAAAAAGTTAAGTTGGAAAATTTGATAAAAAGTTATATTTCCTCTGTATCAATACATACATGATAACGCTTTTTTGCTGTTTTTGCATTATTATTTCCATATCGCTCAAATTTTTTGCTCTGTTTGGTCCAACGTCTAAAAGCTGCAATTATGGCTATATTGCCGATCATGAGGAATATAGCTGGTAGCACTGTCAACAGTGTGAAGGAACACCAGTTGTGTATTTTGTAATAACTGAAAAATGGAGGAAGTTAAATTTCAAAAAACAATTATAATCGATAATTAAATAGATAGAAACAAATTGAGTTTTACACTGCCAATAAAGTGTGTTGTGTCTTTCCTTTGTTACAACGAATCTCATAAGCCAAGCACACTAATAAATGCCAGAATTCTTCAGTGTGTTATTGAGGCTAGTTAGAGGTTAGAGGACTTATTCTATATATTTTACATACATACATACAATTCCGCATATTATTTACATATGTATTTGCTAAAACGTTTGACGCTGCATTGATTTTATAAGCGATAAATTATGTGATAAGCGTCAGCATTGACGTGTTTACCATCTAATTTAATTATAGTTTATCATAACTCCACCTCAATCGGAACAACAACAAAAGACAATTACTAATAAATACGTGCAACAGAGGCGGCAAAATTGCATATGTAGGATGATAGCGAGAATTTACGAAAATACATCAACACATACATATACACAATCATAAGAAGGTGTAAAAGATGCGGAAATGTAGTTAGAACGGTAGTTTGTTGACAGCTGTTAAACAAATGTGAACTGTTTTCTTTTGATTTTGCTTCAAATTGAAAGTTCACTCGCTTGACTTACATGGTATAGTATAATTTGTGTGTTATAAAAGTACCGTCGTCATTTACCACGAAAATGAAAAAATAAGGCATATTTAGAATCACCGAAATAATAATAACTATAACAATAATACGCCGTGCTATTTTGCGCCGACAAAAACGCGGTGGCCCACAACCATTGAAGATGCCGTAATTTAAGTAAATCCAACGGTCACAACTAACGCTGCCAAGTAAAAGATTCGCCGCACCGGTGCTGATGCCAAATAACGGTGTTTGCCATTGAAAATCGTACGCCATCCAGAAATGGCTGTAGAAGAAAATACTCCGCGAGAGTGCTGTAAATAAAATGAGCAAGCAGGAAAAGCAGTCCAGCCACGCGAGCGCCGCGAGGTAGGAAAATGCCGATGGCGTCATATTAGGACGCATAAAAACTATAGCATTAATGAAATTTGCGCATAAACCGAAACATGAGAATATGGGCACGATAAAAGCGTAAATCACATATGCCGTCACAGTCGGTTCAGCACGTTGCCAAACACAATTTTCGACCGGAATGTATAAATCTGGTGTGTCGGCTTCAATATTGTTTAACGTCAATATGAATTCCGTTGCATTTTCGATGTCATAGTTAATACCCACAATGCATTGCATACTTTGCAGAGCACATAAAATATTTCCGTTATTATCTGGAATTATGTACTAGGCTATATACATATACAAGTCCGAACTTGTATTAATTGACACTTTTTATTATTTGTTTATTTACTTTCCGCACTACGTTCACGCACGACGGGCGCGTTGTCAATCAACTGATTTTAACTGAAAGATTACAAGAGAGAGTATGCATCAGTTTTGCACCAACTGTTATCAGTAAGTCAGATCTCAATTGAGGGGTTCAGCGACGCGCGCAACGTTAACCGCCTGCAGATATGCTAATTTGACTATAATGATAAGTTGTTATCAGTATCTGTGGAACGCGAAACCGCCTATGAGTATGCTAACAAGTATATCACTTCATTTTGGTTATTGAAAAAGCAAATAATTTGGTTAATATTATATTAATTAGACGTCAGCAATGTCAAAACACGGTGTGGTTCCCACGACAGCCGGTTCTTCGTTACTAGAGTTGATCCGGATTTCATTCGGCCAAGGGTTGTTATTTCAACGATGTAACCCTGTCCGGATCCACCTCGGTTCGGTGTAGTACATGCAATAGAGTGAGTATTATGATATGCTCAGGCTTTAATGCTACTGCAACACTAACCTCACCGGCTGATCAGGGCGTTTAGGCGTTACACTCGACAGCCTGTGTTCCTTCACTCCGCAAACGACCTCAATTATTGCAAGTATTTTCAAGTCGCTTGCCGGCAGCACCTGGGGAAAGGACAAAGAACGTTGTTGGTGACATAGAAGGCTATCGGCCGGACGGTTAGCAACTACTCAGTTCCGATATGTCGCCTGAATGTAGCGAATCGCAGACGATGAGGCTTCAGACGTGCCAGAATACTGCAAACCTATGAGTATAGGATGCTTCCTGATATCTCCTGTTGAACACAATGCACTCCTCTCCAAGCAGTTTGTGATGGTATGTTTTCGTGGGAATCTGATAAATACTGACGCCATTATCAGTGGAGCCATTAACACCTTCATCGACTCCCTCCCAGTGAATAGCGTATTTATAGTTAAACCACCACTCATAGCAGACAAAGAGCTGATGCTGCCTCTAGCATCTAGAGTAACCCTTATGTTACTTAATTCTAGATATTGTAGCAGGTTAAATTCTTACTTATCCAGAATAGACCAGATATATGTGCAGCGCACAACGGGACCCCGCTACCGGAATTGACTCGAACTTATCCGGCCAAGGGCTGTTATTTCGACGATCTAACTCTGTTTAATCAATGAGTTTCAGGCGAAGATTGTCATCTTTGAAGCAACTTCTAACAGCAGGGTTGCATCTTCATGCCACGTGATGGCATTGACTCCAACCCGGGCTGGAGGAAGTTTTCTGGTGCGTTTGCTTTATAAGACTAAATCCAAATTCCAACTCGATTATGTGTATATTAAGCTTTGTGAGAACCACTAAGCAACTCCTGGTTCCTCGTACAGTGTATTCCGCCTTATGTCAGAGGAGATAGATGCATTTATGAGACGAGATTTGGTATGTCCAAGAAACAAAGTTAAACAGCCGCTCAGATCTTCTAAATTTTGCAGGTTTCAACGTTATGCGTAAGGATCGCGAGCGAGATATTGGTGTTGACCTAGCCTTCATACTGCACAACACTGTGCAATAACGTCTCATTGATGGCGATATGGACCGTGGGGATACTACCCTTGAATGTCAGGGCATAGCTATCAGATAAAGCATTGTAGAGCTCGACATGTTTAATATATACAGTGCCGCACATAAGTATTGGCACAGCAACCATTTTGTATTTTTCGGAAATTTTTAAAACAGACTAATAGGTTATTTATTGTAAATATATTTTACCTTATTAAATCCATTCATTAACTACCACCTACACTAATTTTTTTATAATAATTCATTTTTAATTATGGTTTTTAATTCATATTCATAAAAAATAAGCAGTTTTTACGACACAAAAGTATTGGCACACTCAGTAAATTATAAAGAAAAAAAAAAAACATTATGCAATTTAATTACAGCTTCCAGACGCCTTGGCATGGAATATACTAGTTTTTGGGTTGTTAGCTGGGGTATTTTGTGCCATTCCTCTAACAAAGCCTGCTTCAACTCCAGTTTGTTGCAAACTGCCCGTTTTCTCACCCGCCTTTCCAACTCCTCCCACAAATGCTCAATTGGGTTGAGGTCTGGAGATTGTGGTGGATGGGGCAAGACGTGTGCGGTGTTATGAGTTAACCACATTCTTACAATATGAGCCGAATGCTTCGGGTCATTGTCTTGCTGAAATGTGAATGAGCTTGGTAAATTTAGTTTTTGAGCACTTTTTTTCAAATTTTGCTTCAAAATATTTAAATAAACCGTTTTGTCCATAATGTCTTCTATGAATACCAGCTCACCCACACCTGCAGCAGCCATGCATCCCCACACCATCACACCACCACCACCGTATTTGACTGTTGGAGCAAGATTTTGTTTTTCAAATTCAGTGTTTGGCTTTCTCCACACCGAAGTACGGCCATCGCTCCGAAAGATATTGTACTTACTCTCGTCTGAGAAGAGTACTTGGTCCCAGAATGTGTTTGGTTTTTTGTTATACTCTTTTGCGTAGTCTAGGCGCTTCTTCTGGTTACGTGAAGATATCAACGGCTTCTTTCGGGCAACACACGAATTATAGCCAGCCGAATGTAGTACTCTTCTAACGGTCATCGCATTAATATCTTTTCCAAATTCCTTTTTCACCTCAGCAGCAATCTGCGTAGATGATATTTTCGGATCTATTTTGACTTTTCGAACAATGTGCTGCTTTTCGCGATCGCTTAAAACCTGAGGACGACCGGTACGCTCAGCACTTTTTAAACATGGTGCTCCTTTAAACCGCTTTATGATATTGCGAATTGTGAACCGGCTTCTGTCCATCATTTCACCTATTTCAGCATACGATTTGCCTTGGTTGCGCATATGTAAAATAATTTTTCGCTAAGATATAGTGGTTTCTTTTTTTTTTGAAGACATTTTTATTAGAAAATTTAGCTTTTCACGTTATTGAACGCAAACGAATTTCACAAAGCAAAACTGGTTGACAATATGAATAACTGTTAATAAATGAAAAGAAAAGTGTTGTATTCTCGGAAAAGGAGTGGCCAGATTGAGTATTTTTTAATTAACAGACCGGGTGTGCCAATACTTTTGTGTCGTAGAAATTGCTTATTTTTTATGAATATGGATTAAAAACCATAATTAAAAATGAATTAGGTGGTAGTTAATGCATGGAATTAACAAGGGAAAATATATTTACACTAAATAACCTATTAGTCTGCTTTTAAAATAGCCGAAAAACACAAAATGGTTGCTGTGCCAATACTTATGTGCGGCACTGTACATGCGACTGTTACATGTTGCCCATCAGCATATCACCCGAACGTAGGTGCACTACTTCGCACTAGGCGACTTTAACAAGCATCACAATTTTAGTATTCCTGCCTCTCAACTGATCGATGGGGCATTCTGAACAACGAACTACGAAGCCTAGCTCGCCTGATATTATCAACCGCCCATAATCATCTCGATCGAGTAACCTTCCGACTTTATTTTTGTGGACAAAGCCACACTAGTTAACTTTGATAAAGCTAATTTAGTCGGTTTCACGGAATTAATCGTGAGCATCTTCACTGCACTACCTATTCCCACGGACGTAATCGTTGGAGAACGTCCATTCTAGGTGATCGTAGTTGCTACGCTAGCTTCATTTCGGTTGGAAAATCGCAGAACTCTGACACAGTTTTCCAGCCGAAGCAACTAGTTAACGAGCGCGACACTTTACGCTATGTTGATCCTTATGATCACCGAATAAAGGATCTCGTTTTGGAGATTCGGCAAATGGTAAATCAACATAAGCGGACAAAATGGGTAGAACACCTGCAATTAACTCTTCATCGGTGTGAGTAAGCTTTGAACTACTGTAAAGGCCTTGTCTAATCTGAGGAAACATAATGACCGGGTCGAAGTTTATGTCGATGGCCGTGCCTCCAAGGTCATACGATGTAACGGAAGAGTAATCCCCCTATTGAAACGTATCAATAAAGAAGAAGCCCTTACACTTTCTCTCTATGAACCGACCCCGTCGAACCTAAGCCTGTCATTATATAACTTCGATAACAACCAACCTGAATATTACCACCCGGGAGTTAAATAAACACTACAACAACAATAAAAAACGGCGTGCATAAGAAGCGCTCCTAGAAATAGGGACCCGCATTACATTAAAAGAAATTTTTTTCCGGTATAATCTTTCTGATAAATATTTATTAGAACACGCAGTGTAATGAATTTTGCCACTATTGGCGACATACATACATATAGCTTACTAGTTTTTAAACCTTATATTGGAAAAAATATTACATACCTATATTATTATATTAATTTATTTAAAGGTAAGCTTCATTAATATCTAATGTAAATATTAGTCTATAATCCTTTTGTTTGTATCGAATTCGATTAAAACTTTGATCTAGATCGATAATGGAAAAAACACCCTGTTGCATACCATCAAACTATAAAGTGCCGGTGATTTGGTTCATACAAAATTTTTTAACCACTCACATAACATTTGTGTTATTTCTCTAACAATATGTTTATGCACTTTAACTTGCAGTTACTCTTTCATTTTGGTAGCAGACGCCTTAACGCACTTGTCATGTAACGTGCGCGCGCCGCATACTCAATCAATCAAACAACACTTGAATTCGGTTGAAATTGTACCGATGAAATGCTCATCACTTCATTATCTTCACCTTCCACATCTTCTATGCGCACAGCGTCATTGAGCCCACCATCGCCTCCTCCTGAATTATTAATGTCATCATCGTCGTCATCGTCCAGTGTAGGAGTTTTAATGCGATTCCGTATTATAATATCGCGCTCGGTGGGTGGTTGCAAATGTAAGGGATTATGTGCTATATCCACAGTATCCATGTCACGGCCTTGTAAACCTAATGTCAAATTCACTTTCGATTGTTGTCCTACAGTTAAACCAGTATTTGATGGCATTTTAGGTGTTGTTGCAGGTGGACGCAAACGTGCCGGGTCCAACAAAGAATGCATTTTTGTTTGCTTTTTCGGTGTGCGTGCAGGTGATGTTTTGCGTGAACTGATCAGAGATTTTAATTGTTTAGCACTAAAAAAATTAGTGAATTATATAAATTATAGTGCTTACAAAATATTATTATATTTCCTTACGCTTCAATTAGTTTGAGTAATAAACGATGATATGCTTCATATTCTTCACTGTCAAATTCATTAGGATCGTGTCGGGCGTGCTCATACATATCACAAAATTGATGTATCATTCGTTGCTGTCCCGAGCCATTAAGTGTGGTGGCAGCAAGTGTAGTAAGTAGAAAAGCTCGCAAACTGTCGTATGGATGTCGCATGCTACCATCGCTACGCATTATTTCCGTTTCTAAATAAAATTACAGTTTATAAAAAATTACTTATAATTTCATTTTGAAATAATTTTTTATATTTGCTAACCCAAAATTTTGACATCGTCAACAGCTTTCATGCGATAATAATATGGCGGTAACGGTTGATCCGTACGCAAAATATATTTATCATCTGTCCAAAGTAATCTCGGCTCTTGTGCAATTTTCTGTATGCAATCTAGACGACGCTCAATCTCCTTCCGTAGTGTCTGAAACATCACGTATAATAAAAGTAAATATTAATATTAGGTTATGAATTTCACTGCTCTCTAAATACCTTCTTTGCATCATTACCCACGGGTACGTGTGGCCCGCGTCGACTTCGTAATGTAAAACGCATAATTTGTCGTTTGGCGAAGATGAATAGCATCACAAAAGTCAGCACTCCGCCTCCTATTATGATGATTATCATAACACCAGATAGTTGCTCCATTTTGTTTCAGTATTTTTTTTAAAACTGCAGCTATAGCGTATATAGTATATTAATAACGCAGTATTTTATTTATTTATTTTTAATTATGAATTAATGGTTACACTAATTTTCTTATTTAGTTTGTTTTTATAAAAACAAAAACACAACCAATAGGTGCAGCAAAACAGCTGTTAATTATCAGTGCCTATTGTGAATGATTCGAATGATACAGGGTAAGTCTTAATAGATACAAGTATAAAAATAAGATTTTCGATATTTGCGACAAGTCGAATATTAAAATAAAACGGCTTGAAGAAATGTGAACCAGACAACGTATTAATGAATACCTTCTTAAGGGATTGTCCCAGTGTGACCCTCCGAAAAAACACTGATTGCGATTTTTTGTTATTGTTGAAATTAGGTAATCGGTCCGATTTTTTTTAATTAAATAAATATGTACATTCATGACGAATGCTAAATAAATTGTTTATGTTTATTTATTGGGAGCATAATAGTTAAATAAATTGTTGAAATGACACGTAAAACAAAGGTCGTGTACGATGACCACGATTGCGGCCGCAATTTTGATCTCAAACAAAAATTTCAAAGAGATTATTAGTCTGTAAGAAAGTCGCTATCGCGCTATGGAAGGTTTTTTCTTTTTTTTGTAATTTGACAAAATGGTGGCGGTTTGAACAAAAAGAATCTAAAAAAAAAAAAAAAAAGTTTTCATAGCGCGATAGAGAATGACATTAAAAATGTTCTCTCCAAATTGGAACTAGATATTTTCAAAACTTTTCCTTTGAGAGTGGAAACCGTTTTGAAAAACACCATTTTGAGAAAAACGCGTTTAAAGATTGGGGTCGCTATGTTCCTCACTCCGTTGCCTGTCTACAAGAAACGCTATAGCGTAATCATTTGATTTTCGATTTCAAAATTTGAGAGAATATTTATTACAGTGTATTCTGTCAGATAATGCAACAAAAAAAAACGATTTTTCAAATATTTCACACTGTGACGATTCCTTAAGGCTATACCTCTGATACAAAATACTAAAAAAAGTAGTAGAAAGTGGATAGTGTAAAATTACTTTTAAATTTAGTAGCTAGTAGACTCTGCTGGAAAGTTTTACGGGAATTCTCATCACGAGTGAAAAGTTGTTCTAATAAAAAAGTTGTTCTCTAATGAAAAATGCGGCTACTGCTTGGCAAAGCGTAAAAAGATGATGCGTTTTGCTGCGTTTTGAACGCACTCAAACAAAAGCACACATCGAACTCTTCTGTCAAAACAATTGTAATTAATGCTGAGGAGTACAAGTTAAGAAAAATTTGTTGCCAGCGGCCATTCTCTATTGATACCCTGCAATCCACGGTTAAATCACCAGCCAATCCTCTTACAACGGTACCAGAGATTTAAAGTTTCCATGAATTTTTTAATTGTTGTCCACTTTTTTCTTAGCCTTTTCAACATCGCTTGTATTGAGCGTATTGTGTGAAAGATTAAAGCCCACCGTCAACAAACTGATTGGTTCTTACCCACTATGTCTTAGTTTGGTATCCCCTTAAAACTAATACTGCTGTGTAAACGGAGGAGGAGCGATATCAAAAGCTCCGTCAGGATCGGAAGAACCTCTTCGAGCCGTTTAATACCCAATGAGGTTTCAGACAAGGCGACTTCCTATCATGCGACTTCTTCAATCTACTGCTGGACAAAATAATTCGAGCTGCAGAGTTTAATCGAACAGCTGCTGGCGTACGCTGCTGATATTGATTTTATTAACCTCAACATTCGCGCCGTTAGTCCTGCTTTCTCCAGACTAGATAAGGTAACTAAGCAAATGGGTCTGGTAGCGAACGTGGTAAAACGAATTGTCTTCTGTCATCATACAAACAATCGTCGCACTCGCGACTTGGCTCCCAAGTCACTGTTGATAGTCATAACTTCGAAGTCGTAGATAATTCGTCCAGCTTAGAACCAGTTTTAACACCAACGACAATGAAACCCTCGAAATACAACACAGAGTAACTCTTGAAAACAGGTGCTACTTCGGATTGTGTAGACAACTGAGCAGCAACGTCCTCTCTCGACATACAAAGACCAAACTCTACAAGTCAGTCATTATGCCCGTCCTTCTATATAGTGCAGAGGCATGACCGATAACAACATCTAAAGAGTCGACGTTACGAGTTTTCGAGAGAAATACCGCAGACGATGGAACAATGAGCTGGGCGAGATATACGACGACACTGACATAGTTCAGGGAATTAAGGGACAGCTGTTTGAAAGATTGATTATTACACGAGGAAAGCACCGCAACCTTAGGTCTATTGTACCCTCTCCTAAATCAGAATGACTCACCTAGCCCCACCATTGAGATAAAGTCCAATATTCTGCTGGGTGTTATCGAAGCGATGTCATCCCTATTTGGAAACATGGATCGAAGAAGCTTAAGCCCGCGTCTACAGGCTGCTGTGCAATCGATTAGCAGGTGTTCTGGTGATTCTGTCGAAGCACCGGCAATTTACGCAAGAAGCTGGCCCATGTTATGCAAATGCTTCTTCTGCTTGCAGTGGCCAGTATAAAATGTTAGCAGTAGTCTGAGTTTATCCCTAGGGAGGTTGATTGTATATTTAAACCTGCTGATACTGTACCCCCCTGTAGTTGTCGCCAATGCCTCTGCCTGCCTTCTTCCTTGCGGATCAACTCCTTTATGGTATGGGGATCCACTCCAGTCAAGGGTTCAAGTCCTACCAGCCAGTTCATTACCACTTAACCGTACTATCTCTAAGCAGCAGCTAGATAATGGAATCATTCTATACAGCCAAGGGTAATCTTAAACTTCTTCGCGAAGTGAATCCTTTTAACCCTTTTAATAATAATTAAAGGGCATAGTACAACTTAACACTTTTATCCACTGGAACGAGATTTCCTTACCTTTGCCACACCTTTCTGCCGTCTTTTGTAGAAGTGCGTGCTTGGCTACCTGACCGATCACTAAATGAAACGGTGTGAGCGCAAGCATGACTTTAAGTGCTGCAGTCGGACAAGTGCAATAGTTACTGAAGTGTGCGAAGCTTTTGAGGCCCAAGCCACCGCCCCATACGTGATTATCGGCCACACGATCATGGTGTATAACCACCTTACAATCCTTGGCTTGCAGTCCCAGGATTTTCCAGCCAGCCGGCTGCACATCATTAGTGATATTGTCACCCTGATCAAGGTCAGGTTAATATGCTGCTTTCACCGCAGAGTGGAATACAGCGTGAGGTCAAGATATTTGACCATGTTGGTCATCTCTATCTCTCTGCCTCCAAGTGTAATTTTCCTGAGGCCGGGCAGGGACCTACGTCTCGTGAACGGGACGATGGTCGTCTTAGAGGGGTTGGTGTTCAACTCAATCCTTTTGCCAGGTTTACACATCTTTGTAGTAGGTCACACAGAGTGTCCTCAAATTTAGCTCAGGCTATAATAACAATGCAGCTACGCTGGCTAGGTCATGTCGTCAGAATGAATGAACACACTCCAGCTTTGAAAGCAGGGGTCGGGGGAAGCAGAGAAAGAGGAAGACCTCCACTCCACTGGCATCTCCAATTGGCGCCATACAGCGAAAAGGAAGAACTACTGGCACACTGTTGTAAATTCGGCTTTAACCGCGTCGACGCCAACAACCAAGAAAAAGAAGAAGAAACTTGTGTTAGTTTCAGTTCAAATTCTCTTAATGTATTGTAGTTTTGCTAGGCGTGATTTGCTGGGAGATTCAATGAAAAAATTCTTGAATTCACATTAGCTCTGCATGTAAGCTCATTTGAATTTTGTAAATGATATATTTTTACACTACGAAGTCGATTCTATAAATGAAATATGTAAATGAAAATTAG